>NC_134571.1:147575029-147815029 GCF_050947875.1 Dermacentor variabilis | reverse complement strand
GCAGCTATCTGTACCGAAATGTGTTCGTCAAACATGTTCTTTCCATTCGCGTGCAAAACGAAGCAATAATCGTTTATTTTTATTATGGGGGATGGGGAGGGGGGCGGAGAGGGTGCGCGCGCAGACTGGTTATATATAGCTTACATCAGTCGTTCTTTATCATGAAGCAAGTCGGTCAGCCTAAGAGGAATGTACGCATTGCAACATGCATTCCTCTTTCTCGCCCACCCCAGGACAACCTGTCACGTGCTTCATTTGAAAAAAGAAAAAAGACAGAAAGAAGATTCTGACCCGAACAACGGCAAGGACAGCAAGATATCTAATCCTCGTGCGTGGTTGCGCGCAACAGACGCCGTCTCTGCTTGAGGTTGTGCACATTGGCAGCGTATGACCGTTGCCACATTCCAGAAGAACGTGAGAGGAAGATGAGGAAGTACATCGGCGCGCGTACGTGCACGATGAGTCTCTACGCACCTTGAAGAGCTTCTCCTTCTGGTACCACACGTCCTCTTCGTCCTCGACGGTAAAGTCCACGTTCAGCTCGTCCCGGGACCGGGAGAGGATCTTCCGCCGGCTGATCATGGTCGCCTCTGAGGTGGCGTCACCGAGAGACTCCGCCGTAGGCTCACTCCTGCGACGGAAACAAATAAAGGGGGAGCGAAGTCAATAACCAGCTCTGCGCCAGTGTGCTGCTAGACACGTAAAGAGACAATTGGCAACTTGTCTAGAACTAACCACAAGACAATACGGCTACCTAAAAGTCACAAATACATTAACAAAAACTCCGCTTTCCAGTCATCCATAGCATACTGGAATGAAATACTATCATCTGCGGTGAACTGTGAAACGACAGAAATCTTTGCTCAAGAAATCAAAGATATTGATTTCCTCTAAATAGTGTATTAGTGCCTGGATAAATTATGATCAGTGTAATGAGTAGGGCTACACGGTTTATTATAAACTGTTATTTTTTCTCCCACTTGGTAATAATTGGGTTTGTGTGTTTTCGCATGTGAGCTGAACACTGTATTGTTGACACTGTTGTTTATACACTGTACTCAGCATTGAATCCTTCCTAAACTTGGATTGTGTTCGTCTCTTTCTGCATGCTACATCATTGTAACTGTACTGCATATCTTGTGTACCACTCCTTCTTGGACCGATGTCTGCAGCACATTTAAACAATATGTGCATGCGTGCGTGTGTGCGTGCGTGCGTGCGTGCGTGTGTGTGTGCGTGTGTGTGCGTGTGTGTGCGTGTGTGTGCGTGCGTGTGCGTGCGCCTGTGTGTGTGTGTGTGTGTGTGTGCGTGTGTGTGTGTGTGTGTGTGTGTGCGTGCGTGTGTGTGCGTGCGTGTGTGCGTGTGTGCGTGTGTGCGTGTGTGTGTGTGTGTGTGTGTGTGTGTGTGTGTGTGTGTGTGTGTGTGTGTGTGTGTGTGTGTGTGTGTGTGTGTGTGTGTGTGTGTGTGTGTGTGTGTGTGTGAATTGCAAAACTGCTCGTGAACCGATTGTTGAGCGCATCTTAAAGAAGCTTAGGTGACCTCTAATAATCCGGATTCGTCCACTACGGTATCCATCGTAGCCATCGAAGTCGTTTGCGACGTTAGAATAAATGAGCAAATAAACATTATGTTATCATTCGCGCCACAACATCAAGAAATTCATTTACATAACTACACCATGAACTATGTCGCAATTTTCGTCACACGCTTGCTAGTTTTCAAACGTTGCTTTCTTTAATCGAAGCACCGAGGCACGTCTACCGAATAATCGTCGCCGCGACTCCCTTGTTGAAAAATATTTAGGAATAAGGGCGCCGTTAATTGGGATACAAAGGGACAGAAATATAACTATATACGAGGAAAATAGCCAAGCAAAATGTAGATTTTTTTGGTAGAAGTCCCAGAAAAGAACAACATCGTTACCGCCACAGGCCACGTTTCGACAAGCGCTCACTCTCTTTTTCGAACGTGTTATTCCAACAGAGTCACGGCTTCTGTGATAAGCCCATGCATTTCCGGCGGGCTGTCAGGACTGCCGGAAAGCTCGCGGTGAGAAGCGATGGAAAGAACTCGGCATGAGCATACACTGGCTCATAGTGAAGGCTGTTGAATGGTGTATCTGCTGTGCAAACTGCAGCCAGTGCGATAGTACACGTTTTGTAAAGTGCATTTAGTAGAACTTTAAGAAAACCTTGAAGGCTTTCGCTTAGGCATCCTCAGAATACGTAAGACCGTAGTAAGCATGGTTGGAGGAATTATAAGGCTGAAGACATGGTCCGTAATGGGGGAAAAAAGGAAAAATCATGAGCCATTTCACTCTGTGAAGGTGGATGACCGGCCAAGCTGTGTAGCACATGACAAAAAGGTGACACATAATTTTGAACAAAGGTACGAACACATTTATTTTTTTGATCGGTGGTCATCGAGACGAAAAGTACGAACACACATTTCTTTTTATACATCCGCGTTCATTCTTGCTATACACTCGTTATGTAGATTTGTATTTTCATTTTGCGATATATTGAGGCAAGGAATTTGAGACCGAAATCACCGCACCGACTGGCACTGGGCCATTGCCAACAGCGCCTTTGCAGAGAGAGGGGCAGTTTATGGGGGGGGGGGGGGGGGGCGGAACGCTGGCATATTGAGCGGCAACGGAGTTAGCTGTGGGCGAAGGCGACGACGACGAGTGGCACGAGCAATTGCTGGTGATGATAGTTTTTGCTCACACACGTTTGTTGGCGGACACGAGAAGTACACGAAACCCTAGCCATAAGCATCTTCGCTGTAATAGAAGACGTCTAATGCTCTAGAAACATAAGTGTAGGAAGTTTTCAGTCTACGTTGTAAAGCGTAAGAGATAAAATTAAGTCAGCACAGCAGGCAGAGACTGAGTTCAGAGACCGACTTCTTCTTTCTCGCTGCTATCGCCGCTTAAGGACACGGAAAAATTAAAAAAAAAGACAAAAGCGGAACACATTTATTTTTTCGGGCCCCTAAGCGCCGGAAATACGCTCGCAGCAAGTCGTTCCAAAGCTGCAAAGTGCATTTATCCACTAAATGCGGCAAGCACTCTCGTTATTTCCTCATTTTCTCTATCTCCCCCCTCCTTCTTCTCTTCCCGCCGTTGCTCTTTACGAACGCCACCAGGGAAAAGTCCTTGCGAGCAATTACAATGGCGACGCGTCGCCAAAACAATCGGTCCCGTTCGACCCACAATGGCAGATCCGTTAACGCCCCCTTTGTTTCTCGACGCGCTCGCTTCCGGATTCAACGGCTCGACTGAGGCCGCAGCTCTAACGCGTAAGCCTCAGGGCGTGTGCTCCATTTACTAACTACCGCCGTTAGGCCTCGCCGACTGCAGAGTCGCTCCGCGACGACCCCTAACTCAAACGGCCCTAGCTATCCAACCAACGTCCGCTTCTTTGTCCTCGAACCAAGACAAGGGACATTCGATGGCGAAGAAGTAAGCGCGAGGATCTGCTTCTTGTAAAGTGAAGCTTTATTTGGCTCTCTCCACCTCCGCCCCACCCCCCTCCTCCCCCGTCCCCCAGTTTTCGCGTGGACGACTGTCTGTCTGAGTGAACTGTGCCGATCTCGGAGACCGTATAATCAAAGGTTGTGACTCGGTGGACTGATAATGGTACCAGTGCACCATATGCGTTCTCGCAAGGGCTTTAATAGGGCTTGTAAAGTGGGCCGATCCTGGAGGCACTTCACCCTCACAGCACTCGAACGCCTTAGGGCATTTAACCGACACAAGCTATAGCCAATAAGCGCCCTCAGCAGCATATCTCATCAGATGCACCGGAAAGCCATCGCTGGACGTTGACAATTATCCTCCAATGGTTTTTGCCGTTTTATTTCTTTCACTCTCTCTCTCTCTTCTCTATTTCTTTTTTACAGCTTTTATTTCCTGTTGCAGAAACGGGCTGTACCAAAACATGATGTAAACGATCAACTTTTCAACGTCCGTGCCTCTGCCCTGGCAGCAAGATGGCATCAGAAACATAAAAAGAAAAAGAAGGCACGTGATAACGCGGGGGAGGAAACGATCTTACGCTTCTCTATCAGCCTTGTGAAGAGCACGTTTTGTTCCAGCGGAAGTAAAAGCAGCTCACATCGGGTGTCGGAGACGGAGAGGCGCAAAATCGGAAAGCGACGGCAGCCACCAATTCCGCATACAGCTCCTGGCTCCCCAAACACGCACTGAGTGCATCCACTTCAAACCTTCTGTATGTCAACGCAAAGCTAAGCGAGAACGATGTCTGCGTGCGTCAGGCGCTGGGGGTGTATTTAGGAAAGAGTGAAGGCGGTCGCCCAAGGAGAGCATCGAGCTTTCTTTATAAAACGCGCTGCTCTCGCCTCAAAGCCGGAAGAGGTCAGCGTAGTAGAAACACATATTCTGGGAGCCGCTAGCAGAGGAGTCACGATTGCCCGCTTAGTGGCCTCCGAGCTCCTTCCTACTTTGCTCTTGTTTTTTCGCCGCAGCTTTGTACTCGTGGTTTTATTTTCTTGTTTCACTCTTTCCCTGTACGCCCGCTATAACTGCTGCTGTCTTTATTCTGCGCCGCGCGTCTTCATTCTAGTACGCACTGGTTGCGTTAGTTTTGACATTTGACGCTGTATGAGAGAGAGAAAGAGAGGAGAAGGAAAAAACAAACATAAAATTGGTTTTCTTTGTAGTCTCGTCACCTCCCTCAGAGCGCTGCGTCGCATCTCTCTAACATTAGGAAAAAGAAGAACAAACGCAGCAAAATAAGAAATCGCTCGGTGCCATAGCTGAGCGAAACAAGCCATTAGACGCTTTGTTGCCTACGCGGGAAATCTTCGTACTCTCAACAACGTGAGCCATCTAATTGATGAATGGCCGAGTTAACATTACCTAGGGAATCTAAAGCTCCTTTACGAACGCCCCTTTCTTTTTTTTCTTCCGGTCGTAAGCCCTGCGTGTTAGTGCCTCTCCAAAAGCCGCATCAGGGAACTCGATTTCTTGTTTTCGTCATTGTGATCACGTTATGCGCTTTCTTCAGAGCCATTAGCCGATACGTCGTCAACCGTAAGGTTACATCGAGATATACACCTACGCCTGTATTACTTTGAATGCGCATGCCGATACTGAGAAAAAGGAACGACAACAATAAGGCATTAAATAATGTCAGGACAGGGCTTGGCGAACTCATCGATTATTTGTCGTCGCTAGATACCTGGCTTTTAACACACATATGTAAGAGTTTAGCAGGTCTACAGAATAATGCGTACTTATAAAAATGATACACTATAATATGGTACAGCGAAAGAAGAGGTGGGGGGGGGGGGGTAATTACTTTCTTTTTCAGCTATATGCAAAACATGTTAGGAATAAAACGAGCCACGCTTTCAAGACAGATGCCTGGGCTTCCGTACGGTACCAGACAGTACGGCGCGTAGGGAGCCGACTGCGCCGTATACCGTGAGTTCTTATGTGCCTTGTTGATGATGTCTGTGAACGAATGACGCCACGATCAAAAAAGCAGGCTAGTATCCCGGTAGCCCGACGTTTCATAGCTTGTGAAGCAGCATTACGACGTAATCGCAAAGTAACGACATTCCGAAGGACAACCGGAACTATGATGCAGCCTATTTGAAGCAATTGCTGCGTAAGCCCAAACGTGTAAGATTGCTACGACCGCATATATCGCCGTATCCAGTGGAAGCTGCACTAGACAAAGAGCGTCGTTATAAATTGACATCTTTGCAAGCAGTATACTTATGCAAGCGGGGTATACGATACATACAGACTCGCGCAACCGCAGACGCGTCGGGCGCTTGCGTATACAGTACTCGAGAGGAGGGAAATTGCGCTACTTATGCACTTATTACGAAGTGCTGGAATCGTACGAAGAGGAATGCACGCCGCCATCTCGAGTTGAGACCCGCCGAGACCTCCTCATTTGAGAGCAGCGTGGCTCTTTAAGGCTGATGCACTGCATTCGACACCCAAGCCTCAACCACTTTCCCGTCGCGTTCAACTTCGGAGTGGATACAACACCCCGCGGCGCCACCCACCAGGGAACTCGGCGTCGTCTCGCCTCGCGGCGCTCAACACAGCCGAGTGCTCCCGCGCTGCCGCCCTGTTTGTATAAAACACGTCGTCGAAAAGCGAAAATGGACACAGTTTTCCCCTCCACGCGTCGTTTCGGGGCAACTGCTACGGCTGCACGTGCAGCTTTATTTTTTCCTCGCTGGTAAACGCCATACACTCCTATACGAATACTCGGAGCGTATCTGTACGTGAAAAAAAAAATAATAATAAATAAGAAATAAACGTAAGAAAGAAACCGTCCCGAATGTATCGCTAGTTCTGCGCAGCGCCAGGCAGCGGAACGACACGGCAAAAGCGTGTTGCGCCCGATACGCATGGCGAGGCTTGCGCCAACGAGTGCTTTTAAAGGCATTCTACGATATATACGCCAGAGGCAGCAGGCATGGCTGACAGCGAGTGAAAGATGCTTGTACCGACGAGTTACAGCCGCTGGTCACGTAATAGAGACGTGCGCTCGCACGAGCTAAACAAAATAAAGAGAGGAAGATTGAAGACAGGCAGCTTAGGGAGAATATCATTGGTCGAATTGGAGCAGACATCTCTCTCTCTCTGTCTCTCTCTGTCTTTCTGTCTTCCCGCGGCGCAAGAAAATTACTCTTGTTTAGTACAAGTGTTTGTATTCTTCTTACCGTTCTTCTTTTATCTGTGTCTTGTACGTGTGCTTTCTTCTTACAATTAATACGCGCACCTATTTGCTCCGATTACTGTCGTTCTCGTTACCAGCACGCCGTGTCATCTTCCTAGAATTAAACCCGCCGCGGTTGCTCAGTGGCTGTGGTGTTGGGTTGCTGAACACGAGGTCGCGGGATCGAATCCCGGCCAAGGTGGCCGCATCTCGATGGAGGCGAAATGCGAAAACACCCGTGTACTTAGATTTAGGTGCACGTTAAAGAAACCCAGGTGGTCAAAATTTCCGGAGTCCTCCGCTACGGCGTCCCTCATAACCAGAAAGTGGTTTTCCTCTATCTATCTATCTATCTATCTATCTATCTATCTATCTATCTATCTATCTATCTATCTATCTATCTATCTATCTATCTATCTATCTATCTATCTATCTATCTATCTATCTATCTATCTATCTATCTATCTATCTATCTATCTATCTATCTATCTATCTATCTATCTATCTATCTATCTTCCTCGAACTAAAGTCGATCCTTCTGCGCCCGCATGAAAATGGCGTTTTCTTATATTATCAAAGGTATCGTTGTTTTAATCGGTCTGTCATGACTTGAAAAGCAAGTGCCTATGTATGTGGTGGCGTGGATGGCATGTTTTAAGCGTAAGTGCGGGTATGTACTTGTCTGCAGGCGGCGCCACTCATACGCTTCCCTCACACTTAACTGAGGGTGAGGCGTGGGGGGGGGGGGGGCGCACTGCGCTGCCTTTCGCGACGCTGGTGTTCTGGGACATCCCGGGGCTTGTGGGGCGCCTGGGACGGGAGGAGGAAGCTTCTCGATATCGACAAGCGGCATTCGACATTAATCTGCGGCATCTCAGGAAAGAACTCTTAGAGAGTGCAGACCATATATATATGAGTGCGCTTTAACTATAACACGGTGCTCACTTCACATACATTCGTTATTTTGTTGTGCTACAGAAATCACGTGGCAAGAACGAAAAAGCTAAGCCTTTATCTGAGAACCGACGAAAAAAACACCTCCACCGAAAACCACAAAGGAAAAAAAAAAGATACGCTCTCTCGGGCAATTGGAAAGGAGGGCGGTGTATATACCGGGAGCTTCACTTTCAGCACTGCCCTGGTTTGTGCTAAATCGAGTCTACCGTCCGGTCGGTATACGCTGAACGGCCACCCGGTTAGGCTTTAATGGGGTCATCGCTCCGAGGGAAAGAGGGCGAGAGAGAGATGATAAATAAAAGGTGATACCGGGGCGTATATACTTGACGCAACGCACGAAGTGTTCTGTTGGTTTCAGCTACCGCATCCTTAGTGCCGCTACCCCAGCGAACGCTTTGGTGTACGATGTTACAATGTGCCTCGAATGTTCTCGCGTAGCGCCCCGTTACTTGAGCCCGTGATTTGGAATCACTGATGCTTCATCCCAGCCGTGCCAGGGCGTGGTTTGTCCTCCCCCTCAGTTGCCACCCCTCCCCCCTTTCTTTTTTAGTGTAACATTTCTTTTTTTGATCGACCAGGCACGTAAACGCCGCAGTAGTCAACAATATCACTGCAGATTGTTTATAATGACAAAGTATTTAATACAGCTGCGATCACTAATGTGAGTGTTCACCTGGCTCTGGAAAAGGCGCATTGAAGTAAAAAGAATATAAAAAGGGAAATTGCTATTATATAAAAAAGCTAAGGTTTCACGTGCCGGAAACTACCATTAAACTCATTTGTTCATTTGGGTCCACAAATACCCCGGCTACATGATAAGAACAGCGTAATCATGTCGTGATCATGGTGCACCCAAAATGACCGGAAGATACATGACGGACAACGCGCAGTACGGGCAATTGAATTTCTCGCACTGCCATATATCCAAGCAAGGCGTTGACAGCTCAGTGTGCCAAAGTAAGGTCCCCCCCCCCCCCTCTTCCATTTATGTTAACACTGACGTTCGCCGACTTCATGTGCGATGGTCCAATATAACTTCTCTTGAGCAGCCGGCAAAGATCCAATCAACTAGGAAGGGTTTTGAGGCGCAAACTAAGACACAGACTAAGCATAGACACCTACAAGCACCAGTTAACAACTAGCTCCAGAGACCAGCGTCGTATCGGTGCCTTAGGCTCCTATGCGTAGGGCTTACGAAGATCAGCGCTAGCGCGTAACGGAAGAGTGCGCTTTTCCAGGTAAATAAAGAACGGTTACGGTTCAATTCAGTTCAACTGAACTCCTTTCAACTCACGTAAGACAGCTAGAGATAGTAATAGGACAGGGTCAAGGTCCGGCAATCGAAATCAAGGTTGCCATAAGGTAAAAAAACAACCGCATATAGCTCCTGGCGCACGGTGATGTGAGAGGGAAAGAGGAAGGAGCGTGGTGTTTCTAAAATCCGCCTAATCGAGTATTGGAAAGGAAACAAAGGGGCGAAACTTCATAAAAACAAAGCAAAAGTACGGTGAATAAGGAAGAAGCGACCGCGACCAGGTGGCCGTGGAAGTGAGTTTCGGGCCGAGGCACGAAAAGCGGATGATCCTCGTCTGGAGCGAGGATCGAGCTTCGCGCACGTATACGTACCGGCTGCGGCATACAGCGCGCACACACAGAGAACGCGCGGTCGGGTACCTCTTCTTTTTTTTCCTCCTCTTTGACGGAACGGAGAAGCAGCACGATGGCTTGACGCCATCGTCACCGATCGCCACGTTCGGTGGGCTTATATACCCCGAGGCCGTGGCCAACAGCACGATACGCAGGATGTTGGTGCCGCTTCGGCTCTCTATCAAGAAACGCTTCGGCGTGCTCGCGCTGGGTCGAACAGACGCGTATGAACGGGGAGAAGGATGGCACGAGGGGGGTTTGTGACCGAGAGTTGGAAACATTCTTTGTACAGAGGACGATGCGAAGTCGTTAGGCGCTGTGGGTTTCAGAAACGACGCGATGAATAGACGAACGTGAAATCAGCGGCGGTTTCTCCACTATATGGCACACCTGCTAAGCGAGACCCAGTTGTATCAGATGGCTGGCAGACGGGATATCGGTACTATAAGTCTGCCGCAGTTGAAGCAGCATGGTGAAAGGCTGCATTGATCCCGAGCCGAGTACGGTACAGCACTAGCGCACGATCGCCGCACAGGATGACAGTCAACAAGAAACCTACAAGAAGCGTATACAAGAAACCCTATGCCTTCCTTCAAGGACTTACTATCACCAGTCTCAGTGTAGAGCACGTGCTAATATATATATATATATATATATATATATATATATATATATATATATATATATATATATATATATATATGTCATGACGTCCTCTGTACAGTTTGTAACTGAAACGCCCGCCGCGCTCTCTTTTTATAGCGAGCACACCTTTCTTTTCACTTTCTTATCTTTTTTGTTTGAAAATGAGGCTAATCTACCCAACAGTGTACTAATACTGTTGTTCGTTTACACCCTCCCTAGTACTGGCGGCGCCGACGATTTAGAGACAAGAACCTTACATACAGCGACAAACTTGACTCTCACTTGTTATACGTCGATCCGCGTTAAAACGTTCAACGCGACGAGGCCCACAGGTCGGCCGTACGCGCGCGCGTTGCCGTCGCCGCTACTTCCTGGTGTCCAGCTCGAGAGCAGCGGGGAAATGAGCGGTCGCACCACTCTCGCTTGTAAATGCATCCGCGCTCACCGTGCGGTTGACCGTTGGCTCGGCGTCGGCGGTCGCTAGCGGTACACCGCGACTCAATGCGCTAAATGGCGCCGTACGCGGGAGCGGGCAAGAGGAGCGCGCGTGTGTATTTCCGGTTTGTGGAACCGTTTAGCTCGCGGAGGGCATGTGGGGTGAGGAGGCATACGATGCTAGTAATGGCTGACTCATTAGTCACGGTAGACCGGAACGAGGATAGAAAGCAACCCGCTCTGTACTACAAAACATGTGTGGTAGTGGCCGCCAAAAGGCCCATCGCTAGAAATGGATACAATTCAACGCGTAGACATTAAGAACAATAGCGGGTAGTTCTAACCAGCTCGATTATATATACACACACAAGAATATGTGCGACCATGTTTATATTGCGCAGGCGCAATAGCTGGGTGCCTATAGATGCTTGGCTACCAGTAGTAAAAAACATAAATAAAACCTGGCACGAAAAAATTTTACGTCACTATAACAAATTTTTATCTTGCGAGAGAAATTCTGATCATGTAGCAAGAGCTCATCAAGCATGACCGGAAGTCCCGTGTTACAAGGCAGTGACTTATGTGCCATTGACTGTTGCTGCACCACAGCAAGTTAATTATGCGGTCACTACAAAGCTGTCTCTGTGGCAACTGGAATCTTTCGCGTCGCGACAGCTGCATACTAACCAGGACGACAGTAATTACTGTCGCGTTTTTTGGACAGTCTCTGCGGGTATGTTCAACAGGACAGTGGTCCCTTTATGGAATGCTTGATCAAGTACGTTCGTGTGTGCGCGCATATAATAGTGTTTTTCATTGTACGGTGAGTACAAACTCTTCTTTCATGGGTGCATATGGGACGCTTCTTCCGGTTAGCTTTATTGTCTGTCTCGTTTCCATTTACGTATATTTTTTTAGTTGAATATACTGCAGGACCTTCACGGCCCGTGCAGGAGTGGTACAGAAATGTAATGATTAAAAATATCCTGGTGAAAAGTACATACACTGAATGCGGTTAATAAAAGAGTCGATGTTATTGCAACACACAATATCGTTATTTAACTTATTCCACTGGGAAATAGCCGACGGAAAAAGGGCATGCTTGTGAACATTAACACGACATGGGGGAAGATGGATTGTTTTGGAATTACTTACTCAAGTTGAGCGTTTCAGATGATCCTGCAGGTAATAAGAACGCGTTATCTGGAAATGACCATGGTATAATTGATAGATGAATTTTTGTCGTGAAATTGCTCTTTTCTGCGAGAGGGATCTTAGGTTTGGCCTTGCGAGCAGACCTGAGATACTGGACTGCCTTTTGTAAACGCATTTTGTTCCCCCCTTTTTTTCTTCTCTTTCTAGAGTTAGTGTCTTTTTATACTCGTGGCATGTGTAAGCGTGTTTTTTGCGGAAAAGGTTGGCCATAGTTTCTTAAATGTGTCTGCTAGATGGCTTCCACGTAGCTTTCCTTTCAATTTGTCTGCAGTTGTTAAACAACAACAACAGCAACAACAACTAAGCTGTCTATCTATGTCTGTCTAGTGAAGCGGTAGTGAATGTGAGTGGGTAAGAGCTATGACGTCAGCTACTGTACCCCGCGTTTTCTGGAAGCGGACGCACGCCTCACCGAAACGCAGCCGGGTAGCCGCACAATGGCGGCGGCGCGCCGCTGCAGTGCTGCGGTCACGATTTCGGTTTGGGCGCTCGGTTGCCTCCGGCTTCCTGGCGAGGGCGACGCGGTGGCCGCGGCGACTAGAAAAATCGCGCATTCCTCGGCGACGCGAGAAAAATGGCGCCGCGAAGCGTTGCATTATTTCGGTGCCTCCAGCGTCGCAGTCGAGTATATCCGCGGCGATCGCTTGCACGGCTTGATCGGTGGGCGAGGTTGGATGGATGGAAAACTTTATTTGATCCTGCAAGTAGTGATAATTACCCACTAAGCGGGCCGCTCCCACATCGGGACCGGAAGGCCGAGCCTCAGTCGTGTTCATCCAGGTCCGGGCTGCGAAGTGCAGCTCAACCCTGTATCGTCGATCGCGATTCAGACCACGCGCGCGCGGTGAACTGAGTGAAAATTTAAAAACTTGTCACGAATGTCGTTTGCGCGGTAATGCGACGGGCACGAGAGAAGTAAAAGAAGAAAGCCCGACATTAACAATGAAGGCAGATATGATTACGCCTACCAAGTTCTATTTCCTCTAATAAGCTCCGTTATGTCGAAGAGACAAATGAGTCAATTAAATCCGAAATACCGGGAGTGACGAGGAAGTAGCGCGTGCAACAGCGTAGCGTGCAAGGTGGCTGGAAGCAGCACGTACGCAAACGCAAACAAACAAACAAACAAATAGAAGCTTGGAGGTCTTGTATAGCGAAGGACAGGGAAGGCCGGAATCGCTTGGTAGATTAGGTGGCAAGATGGAGGGCAACGGTCAGTTGCCCACCACTGCGCTGCACAGTCACAACGTCCGCAACCTATCCCCGTCCCCTCCAACTTCCGGCGCAAGTGCTCAGGCAGCTGGAACGTTCACTCGCGCGCCGCACTGCCTCCACGCGTTTGAGACGTCACCGACGTGTAAAGGAGAGACGACAAAGATGTTAGGTGCAGTACGATAGGCCGGAGGCAAAAGGAGGGGAGGGGATGATGTGCGTTTGTTTGCGAGAAGGCTACACCGGCGCGTTTGCCGCATCCTCTGACCCGGGATCGAGGCATCAATCCAGCGTCCTCAACGCGCAACTGTGGCCCACCATACGGATTCGCTTCCAACTAACAGCCCTTCTCTACCTCTCTTTATCTCCGTATCGCTCGTGTAGCAGCGCGCCCACACGGCATCGGAAGCCCTCGGAGATGCTATAGCTTTGCGTGCGTCTCGCCGAAGGCCCGCCGCGAGGGGCGCTGATTGACGGCTGCGGCATCGCGCCCGCCGGCAGCTCGCGCATGTGTCGGGCCGAGAGAGCGCAGCGACTTTCGCGCGGTATCGAACCGTGCCATCAATACCTGGCACGCGCAATCAATCAGTTGCCGCAGTTGACTGAAAGCAAAGGCCTTTGAGAACGCTTTTCGAGCGACCATCGGCCCGTTGAGGACATCGTGTACGAACTGCCGGAAACTCTTTCTGTTTGTCTTTGAAAGGCTTCCTGCACGCGCGAACGAGGCTGCTCTATTGGATATCGCTGACTAGCTGGTTCATTGGACCGGCTTTCTCGACAAAAGGAGAACCAGAAGAGGGCAAGGAGGCGTTTGAGAACCCGGAAAATTCGCACTTTATCTGATGTAACAGTTGCATCTGGGCAGCGCGCATTTTTATCCTCGTCGCGTCGGTCGGGTAATAATAAGAGCTGTCACCCTCTGACAGCTCGTTCATTAGCATCAACGCCGCACCCCGTGCGCAGATAAGCGATTATGAAGCCTAAAGGCATTGTTATATTCACTGAGGTCGCCAAAAATAGAATATGCTTTGGTCTGCCGCGCAACGTCATTATACTTCCCACTCTGTCTATATGCACTCGAACATTCGTACAGGTATTTAGGCGTGCACTGCTTAATGGCTTTATCTCTCATGAGGTAAGTCAGCGGCCTAGAGAATGACGCCGTTGGGCCAGGATTCTTGATAAGTCTACATTTTGTGTCGTGTTGTCTAAAATAATAATCTACCTACGATCGAAATGGAACAAGCACTCGCCTAACGTTTGAATACAAAAACAAGAAGAAAGCAAAACATATAATGACGTATCAGGGCCGCTACATGTGCCTCGTTACGTATTTGTTGCGAAAACATTGCTAACGACAAATGCGAAGCATTCATGGCGGTGAAGCACGGGAACGATGTAGTCATGTCCACTGTGGCGGATTAGCCTCGCAAGTGAGAGACGAACACATACGTACGCCACTGCTCGTAAATTCGGGGGAACGGCTTATTGACATCTGAAGGGAGGCGCGTTGTAAGCGGCTACCGAAAGCCGCGGCTAGAGAGATCGGCCTCGTCGGTCGACACGCATGTCCACAGTCCACTGTACATCAGTGGGCCGTCTAGCGGCCTTTCGCAACGCATAAATCCAGGCAACGCCAATCATCGGGAACTGCGACGCGCAACACTGTCCCTTCCGTTCTCGCGATCCGACCCGGAGCCCGCGTAAGCAGCGTACGCGGAGTGCTGCGAGCGAGAGCAGATATATAGTCGGCTCGCCGTGTGTGCCTCGAAGTAGGCCGCCGCAACAGCACTCCCCCCAACGCGCGCAGCGCCCCGTGCCTCGCCGTGCGACCTACTTGCGGACATTGACTTCGGCGCCGCAGCCGCCGGCCTAGCCGGCTAGCTACGCTTGCTTCCTTCGCCGCCGCGTTCACGACGACGGCGGCG
Organism: Dermacentor variabilis; assembly: GCF_050947875.1. Lineage (NCBI taxonomy): Eukaryota > Metazoa > Arthropoda > Arachnida > Ixodida > Ixodidae > Dermacentor > Dermacentor variabilis. The sequence goes on along the minus strand of NC_134571.1, from coordinate 147,800,280 downwards.
TGATAACGAAAGAAATGAGAAAAGAAAGGAGAAAAGAAGAAAGAAAAAACGCAAGACAGCTTCTTACGAAAGGGGTCCGTTTCGCCAGGCATTCCGCGGGCCTCCCCTCCACCCGGCAGCCTGGGTCCCGTTACACAAATCCGCCCGCCCCCTGCGCGCCGCGCTGCGTTAGGGCTGCCGTAGTGGATCGAGTGAGTGCCGTTGGTGGGGGGCGAACAACGCGGCAGCGGCAGCTGGCTCCTCGCTGTACCAACGCGCCGTTGGGCGAGTAATGAGGCGCCGCCAGACAAACGGCTCTGGCGCCGCGTGCGAAACTTGCACCGGGCTCCTCGCATTGGTACCCCGTCGCCGCGGCGAGACGGGCACCCTGGCCGTGTAGTGTGCAGTGTGTTTGCGATATAGCAGTGAGATAGAGAGAGAGAGAGAGGTGGGTACGGAGTGCTTTTCATCGGGACTTCGGATCCGATGGTGCGCGGGAGGCAAGAATGATCGGCTCGCCGCCTCGCCGGCCGTCAAGATTCAATGACTCAATCGACGTCGCTGGGACCTGCAAGCGGGGAATTTCGAGGGCGCACGATTTCTTCGGGAAGGGGAGGTGGGGGGACAGAGAAGTGAGGGGCGTTCGATGGATTTCCAAACCGTACGATAACTTTCGAAAAGGAGTTGCAGTCTCGCATTTAGCGCTGCCTACACTGACTGCGTGCGCGCTCGGGCGCCTCTAGCATGCGCTTGAGCAAACTGCAGGCGAGGGGGTCCTTTCGCGGGCGCGGACTTTCCGAGGCCGAGCTACGGGGCTGTCCGACGTTTACGTCGAGGTGCACGCATTCCACGAGGATATCGAACAGCTTGAAACTTTGCAATCGTCGAATACGCTGATCGTAGAAGCAGTGTGTCTCGCGCGTTTTCTTTACGCAAGAAAACAGCCATCGCACACCCCTGACCGCACCTATACAAGCTTTGCAGTACAAAGCTATAGCGCACGCACTTGCTACATTACTTCTCGCTCACCTGAGCCACTTATACAATTGACTCAAGTGCAAGATGTAGTCGGTTTCTGCCTGGATAGTACGATAGACAAAGAAGATGGCTGTGGAAAGCAGAAGTACATAGTGAAGTACATGAAGTATATAGTGAATTGTACGTATGAAGATCACAGTTCACTGTGTTCTACGTAGGTTTGCTTAAGCAGAAGAAAAAACAAATTAGCTTGGGCACATGAACTACATAGCAGGGTACATCGTGGCGGTCTCTGGTGGTCACGCGGAGCGAGACGTATAGACTTCAATAAATGCAGGTTTATGGTCCATTCTTGTCATAACGCGTCCAAGCCTGCGTTTATTAATGAAATAATTTATTTATTTATCTTGTTAGTGCGCTTGTTTCTTTCGATGGTCTTTACAGCGCACACAGATCGAACAAAATAAGAGACAGGCAGAGAGAGTGAAAGAGCACAGCACACACACTCTCTCTCTCTCTCTCTCTCTCTCTCTCTCTCTCTCTCTCTGTCGCTTCTTCCCATAGATCTGTGTGCGCTGTGAAGCTCATCGAACTGAACCGTTAATAGCGCACTCAAGCTTCCACACTTGCACACCATATTAATTGTTTTATTGTTCATTCGTCCGTTCTTTCGTTCGTTCGTTTCTTTGTTTGTAGGAAGAAGCGTGTAGCCCCAGGGCGTAGAGGAATGCGAACTGTGCGTTCTCCTTTTCCGCATCGGACGCTCGGCGACGCGAAAACGGCTTAGCGGCCTCCCCCTGAGAATTCGAACGTCGGGTTGCTTCTCTTGGGAATCAAAGGCCTACCCCCCTCCACCTCCCTCGAACCGGCGGCTGGCCGTGTACGACTCTGTTAGGGACAAATCCAGTTGTGACTTCTCATTTTATTTTCTTCGCCTTCTCTGGGTCGCGTGACGGCGCTGAAGCGGAGGTCACGCACGCAGCGCGCTCGTGCGGGAATGCGTGCGAACCAAGAACGAGCTCACGTCCGTGTCGAGCACGTTTATGCGGCAGTTGTGACGTCACGCGGTGAGTCGTGACGCTGGGATGAGTTCCGTACAAGAAAAATAAACACGTGTATATTAGAACATGAACTTATAAACACGTATAAACGTGTTCTTTTCTTGTTGTATAACGTCGCGTGAAGAGGGAGGAACACTCATTCATTACAGTGATCGCTCTTAAGAGTCATTTCCCTTTTAAGAAAGGTACTGTGGACTCGTAATCGGAACTCACGTTCATCCGCTGAATAAATCACATGTGAAGATTTCGACGATAAGCGCTGTAACGTATTCAGCACTCTACGCGAGTTCGTCTTTTGATAATTTACTTATATATGTCCACAGCAAACTTCTAATTACAGATTGCTCCTACTAAGGAAACGGCCACCGAGGAAGTTAGACGTAAAAAAAACTGTCAACTTTGGCGCACATTTGAGAAGTAAATGTTTTTCACGGCGGCGACGCGACCTCCTACGGCGGTGCCTCTGCGTTTCTCGAGGTACAAAGCAACGCGCTGTGTTTAACCTGGATACCCAGCATTCAAAAGGCGCTCACCCCCCAACCACTGTCTCGAGGCTTGGTTCCCGAATACACGATATCGTTTCCGTCCTTAGCAAATCTCATTGGGGGGAGGGGGGGCATAAGGAGCACTTCTACGGGCGTGAAATGTCTACTAGTGAATTCACACGATAGTCGCACGGAATGCAATGGACGCACCGACGCTATCCAGTTGAAGCTGCGGCGTTAAGGCTTGCCGCTTCAAGAAAATGCTGTTGCTCGCTCAACATAATTCCCATTTAAATGAAGAGAGTAGAAATGGGCATCCACTGACGAAAGCGGCACATAGCGGTTCGCGCGGAATTCATACGTTGGACGTACACAGGAGGAACGGTTTGGGTAGCCCGGTGGGGGGGAGGGGGGGCGGCAGGCAGTGCGGAGTAATTACGAAGGGACGCGGAAGGCGACCTCACGCGGGCAGGAACGGGGAAGACGGAGAAGAGCGCGCGTGTCCAGCCGGCCGAGTAAACCACAAAACCGCGCGAGCAGCACCGCTCGTGTAAAGGGAAACAGGCAGACTCGGCGGGAGGCCGGCGGTCGTGCGCGCTGCTGTCTCCTGGTTTTAACAGGAAAGCGAGCGCAGGACGACGCCGAAGAGAGGCAGGCTGCAAAACGGAAGTCCGTAGCCGCGGGTGTCCTCGCCAAGGAGGCTGTAGACGAGCGCGGCGCAAGAGCAGCTCGCTAGACGTGCGCGCATATGCATGCCGACGGAAGGCGAAGGAGGGAGGGGGGCACGCGGAAGCGCTTGTCGTCGTCCTCGTCGTTGTCGTCGGTCGTGAAGCGAAGAGCGACGACGTGCGGCTGGTTGGCGTCTCTCCCGTCTCGGACGCTTGCGCCGGCGGCCGTGATCGAGGGCGCGTCGCGTGCTGCGTGGGCCATTCGCGGCGTAGGGGCCGGTACAGGCTTCCCAACAAACGGTTCGGGCAGGTGCGCCACCATGTAGCGGACGGCGGTCCATGCTCCGAGGCGTCCTCGGCGCTTTAAATGTTTTCAGGCACAGGGGGATTGAACGTTCAACTCTAAGCTCGTAACTCTTAAAAGCTTAGTAGGAAGGGGGGTTATCTATTGAATGAATGAATGAATGAATGAATGAATGAATGAATGAATGAATGAATGAATGAATGAATGAGCGTTTATTGTTACAAAGCTGGGCGCTGGTATACAGGCGCCAGACTTTCATAACAGAGCTCAGCAGCTGCAGCAACTCTGATCACACGCTTGTCTGGAAAACTAATGCTCGTGAAACACCCTGTTTTTGTTCGGCTTCTTTTCCCTGCCTTCAAAAAACCGCAACAGCGACATAACTCCTACACGTAGGAACATGAACAGTGTTATAATGGGTACGTTGGTTCTTATCGGGTCACTGAGGCTAGGTTAGCATTGGTCTGAGCCAGTCCATGGGGATGTGCCCGCCTAAGTATGACGAACGTCAAGGTTCCCGATCTGCTTCAGGCCTCCTCATTGAGAGATACAGTTAAGACGTCCGCGGACAGGAGACGTCGCCTCAACTCTGCGCTACATATGTATACATGGTGGGCTTACCGAGTAAACCACGGCGCGGGACGTAATTGAAGAGCACAGCCTGCAGCACTTAGTCACTGCACGCTAGCTGTCGAGACAACCATATGTAGGGCGCCAAGTTTGAGTACTTGAGTAGGCAAACTGACGATCACTGCGCGCTAACGAGGCTGACGTGACTGTCCCCTGTGGAGCACTTCGTGCGCGGCCACATAAGTACTGACCGTGGCGAGAGCCTGCCATGCAGGGCTCTCTTGCACCTTGCAGACTACACCGGCCGTTATCCAGTATCGTAGCCAGCATACGGTCGCGGTAGGTAGCGCAAGAACGCAGCAAAGCCCCCACATTTTCATGCTCACTGACCATCTCGTTACGTGAACGACGAACACATTTTGCAACACCTCTGGGAGTCATCGCAGCTGACTGCCGCTTCGTCAGCGTCAACGGCGACCGGGGGCACGAAAAAGAATCCGGCACTTCTGCGACGTTGCGAAGGAGGACGTTCCGGGCGCGAAGAAGAAGAGTCGTTCTCCGCGGTACCAAAACGTGGAGAGGGTGACGGCGACGGAGGAAGAGAAGGAGGGCAACGTCGTCGTAGAGCCCTGCCGCCCCCGACCGGGGGTCTCTGTGGAGCACAAAAGGATGTCACCGTTCTGCTTTGTCTCTCCGCCGCGCCAGTGTGCCTTCGGCAAGGAGGCGATGGAAAAGAAACGACAGTGCCGCCGAAGCCGACCCACAAAGCGCCGGCGGGGGGGGGGGGGAGGGGACTCACGCATGTGCGCGCACCGACCGGCATACCGAAACAAGGCGGCGGACCCCTTCTTCTTCCCCTCCGTCCGTTCTTTTCATACGCGCGTGCACCTCCGCGTTTTGCTTACGCAACGCGCAGTCGTTATACACTTCGGCGCAAGGGCTGCCCCGTCTTTCGGCGAGGCCGTTCCCCGCTATAGTGGAGCCAGCCAGCCAGGCATGTTGCCGGTGGGGCCGCGGCGGAGGGCTCCGCGCACGCGGTCGCACTGCACGCACGATCCCGATGGCAACAGAGCGAGCGGCGCCGAGCGCGCTCCACGCGCAAGCGCATGGCGGCGGTGATGGTGTTGCGATCTGGGTTTAATAATGCCCGTGCCAGCGCGCGTGGATCGTACGGGGCTCCAAATGGCGATTCGGAGGCGTCACCGATACGGTGTCAATGCTCCCCGCGAGGACCCGAATCGAATTCTTGCGTGATCCTTTTGGCGGCACTCTGTTACGCGTCAGTCGGGATTGGCGACATGGCATTCTTCTTTTCATCCAGTCCTAAGGGATGGGAACGTCGGTTATTAACCGTCGGCATGGTGCGTTTACGACCGGTCGCCTTATGCAAGGTGCAAGCGTTGGCCTCTCTCTTCATAACTTTTTGTTGTTGTTGTTGTTCTTCGTTACGTTAATACAGCACATCCGTGACCAGATCTAATCCGCGTTCGAAAGCTCCAGGGCCGCTAATGTATTCTCGCACGTACACGTACTGGTTGTCAGCTGCGATGGCGTGCTAAGGTGAGATTGAGCGCACCAGTAACCAGTCCTGTCAAAGACCCGGGTTAAGATCCTTCCTCGCATCTGTGCGAAATTTATTTTCTTCCTTTCACTTTCTTCCTATTCATTTATCCGCCTTCCCCCTCCTGTAGCGCTATAGAGACGCCTTGCTCCCTCAATTTATTTTCTTCGCTATCTCTCCAGCTACTGTCATTGCATACAAATTCAAATGTTAGCTTTCGATGAAGATTTCGCAACGAGTATGCGAATAGTCTCGCCACAAGCACCAGGCACCCTGATGAGTCAGCGACAAATAAACGAAATTAAACAGGGAAGTTTAAACCGTAACGCGAAAATACAACGCGTGTACTCGAGCTGTCGGATATAGGACAAGTCAACAACATGTTTATTGGACACTTGTAACTCAAACAAGACAATTTCTTGTACACGATTTTTTTTTCGTGCTGCTTACCGCCCGACTAATACAGGATTCCGGCCCGTATTCAGAAAATAATATCTTAAGCTAGAATTGTTCATAAGAGCCAATCACAGCCAATCCTGACGCTGGACGTATTCTTGCGAGAGGTATTGGGATCGTTACCCAGCACCTCCACCAAAATGTTACGGCAAGATGCTCGAACAAAAAGGTTTATTTGCGCTACACAGAAAGATGGCAAGGGAGGCTACTTCATGCAACAAAGATGACGGACCGCGCCACACTTCTTCCTCCTTCTTGTCTACTACATTTCAACATGTTTTTCTACATAACATTGGCTTATAACTGGCTCGAAACAATATCATTACGAAGGCAGCCGACCGATGCCATATATCATTTTCGAACAAAGAGCTTTATGAATTCGGCCCTCAGCTTCTATGCTTTCACGTTTCGCGTGTTTCAGCAGTCAGCTTCAAGAAACCTGCGGCGAGACATTTTCCTTTTCATACGAAATGACTGAAGTACAGAATTCTGGAACACTTATACGCATTCACTCCTCTGAACTTGATCGCACAAATATACTTACTACCCCACGATACTAACGCACACCACCGTTCTTATTGGACAAGTAGGTGTGTCTAAGCGAAGCGTTACTGCAACTGAAGGCCTCGTGACACGTCGAGGCAACGCGTCTGCTTTGGCTCATTTCTCCAGTACATTTCTTGCGAGCTAGGCCATCGTCCTGGTTCTTTTTCCGTAGTCTACGACAGCGCTGTGGTGTTGCTCGTACCCTGCCAGTTCACTACACTGCAGAGTCTGGGTTCCGTATTATTTTTCTGCCGCTAGGGACAGAGCGAGGGCACCACACTGGCGCACGGTTCACCGTGCTCCGCGCGGTGTCGTGAAGTCGTGATCTACTAGTTACGTCGGCCGACGGGTCTAACTGCGTCCGAGCTCGTGATTTACGGTAATTAGACTGCGCATACTATCCCAACGCCAATCCTCTATCTCATCGCTTCTTCTCTCTGTACAGCGGAGAACCACTTTTGTTTCAGTCGTATCGCCAGCGTCGCCGACGCGTCCCGTCCCCTTCAAAGAAAAATTAAGAAGGGGGGGGGGGGGGGGGACAAGACTAGCCAGCGTGGCCGAGCGAGCCGAACGCGCTGCGCGAGATTCCCACCGATTCTGCGACCCCCTCCCTCACCCTCCTCCCTCCGGTGCCTCGCTCTAATTGCACGCTGCCACTCTCCGCGTTTCGGGGCTGCCTTGAACCCCGGCGGGAGTTGAACCGGTGACCTCCCCGCCGCACGCCCAGTGAACCCCACAGCGGCCGGTCAGTCAGTCAGCTCAGCTGTGCGCTCCGCGAAGGATGGGCCGAACGACGGCGATGCTGTTGCGTGGCCGGTCCAGGAAAAAAAAACAAAAAGAAAACACCACGTGTTCGCGATCACGTTATTCAACCCTCCTGTCGGCTCGCGCGCAGCCTCGTCGTATGGGAGCCCTGAGCATTTACTCAACGTCCGTGTCCTTTTGTTTTTTTTTCCTAGGGATCCTGCTGTATGCTTTCTCTGCTGTCTTAAGCGGGCGCCTGTATATCCGTCAAGGCGAATTGGGAAAGGATGACGGAATTCCGCGGGCAGAGTCTGTAAAGAGCAATTTAAGATATCCGCAGAAGTGGAGCAAGCGCCACTGAGAAAGGATACATAGTGGATATTTGGATATGGCGAATGAGTGGAAGAGTTGGAATGACTGGCTTAATGAGAAAAGATAATAACAGATGAGGAAACGTGTACTTTGCAGCGCTGCTGAGCTAAAAGATTGAATAAAACGACGTTATTCCCTCGAAGTAAAGAGAACATAAAATGAACCGGAAGTCAAGGAAGAATTTCTCCTGTTAATCCTCGTACTTCTAGGCGGCTGCACGCATATAAAGAAATTTACACGCAACGACACCGCCAGTGCCATTAGATCAGTTACTGACCAAATGCTCAGTAAAAAAAAAAAGAAAACGAAACTATGAACCTTTTCTTGTTCTCATATTTGCTTATCTTCCTTTCACATGTTTCATTTCATTTCTTGTTCAGCGCAATATATACATTTCAAATGTTAAATTTTGCTAAACAGCACGGAATCAGAAGTAGACAAGCGCTGGCTTGGACTTCCAGAGGCAGCTGCTTGGCACGAATTCAGTGTTCACATATTCATACTACATTCGTGGAAGGAAACTGACTGTGCAAATCCACGTAAGCGCTCGTCTACGTCTCTCGCTTGCAAACTTTGCCTTGTTCCGCGCCGTTGAGCAGGATGGAACGCCAACAAAGCCCGGTCTCATATACCCTACCGCGTTCCCAATTTACACGCATGCATTCCGCCTTCAGGTTTTGTTTGTTGTGGAAGTAAATAAACATCAGCACCGGCGAGGGAAATCGAGCTGTTAGCGTAAAAGGAAAGGGAGTTTACTACCGTTTCTCCCTTCGAAGCTTTGGCCATGCCACTTTCGCCGCGCCCTATAGCTGTGGCGCCTCTTAGTTCGCGTCTTGGCTCTCCGTCGTTCTCCTCCTCTCTGCCTACGAGTCCTCCTTGTTTGTTCCTGCTCGTCCGGCGCTCAGCGCTCTTCTTCCCAGTCGGCGGGCGGCCCCGTTTCGCTCATTGTTTTCCGAATTATATCGCCGCGCGCGTCTCCGTTCCTCTCCGGCGTTGCGTGAGCACTTTCGCCTCCCCCCCTGGCGCGACCCCGCGACCGACCCGACGCGACCCCGCGCAGTGCCCTGCCTACCGTAGTCCGGTCCATTCATGCGACCGCTGCGGGGCCGGGGATCGCCCGAGGACCCCGAGCGCCGCTCGATGCGATGTGCCGTCCCAAATCGTGCAGCGATCTGCACGTGCTCACGACACCGGCCATAACGAGAGAACTGGCTCGGTTGGCAGGTTCCACGGGGCCTGTGACGACGCAGGTGGTGTCTCGTGCGCCGGACAGGTGTTCAACGTCAGCATCGTATGCAGAGAACAAACGCACGGCGCGCAGAGAATATATCTTCGAGTGCTTTAAGAACTTGCTGTCGTTGTCATTGTTGGTTTTGATGATGATGATGATGATGATGATGATTAGTGGCAGCAGCAGCAGGGCGTGGCAGTGGAGGTAGTTGCATCAGTCCAGCGTTCTCACTGAGGCAAGTAACCGAACACCCAATAATCCGAGGTCATGTGTTAAGCAGGAAAATCTTATTTAAGCTCGTTGAGACCGCATATCAGTCGCGTGACACACGCTGAGGGACAAGGAAGGACTTTCACGCGACAAATAATGTAGCGCGCCACGTCATCACATCTTATCTGCACTATGGGCTATACAGACTGCGTGCACCAAGCACGTCGCTATAAGCACGCATGACTAAACGTTTGTGCGATCAATCGGTAGCTGTCAATTAGGTACAGAACGAACGTAGACTTTCTGGCAAAAGATATCACCTTGCATTAGAAATTTTATCACGTGAAGCATTGGCGCTCCAACTTGTTGGTTCACTCTAACGTCGTATCGAGAGCAAGTACAACTATAACGAATTCCTGTTACAGCGAACCGACATGTATTGATCCACGGGGGCAGTTCGTCATTAGCTGACTAGACCTAATTATTGCCACATAGCAAAGCTCTCAGCTAGAAGGAATACTGTTCGAATAGACTTACGCTTTCCTTGCGTGCTTCTTCAGCTCGTCAGAAAGCGTGAGCGCGAGCGCCATTACGACAGCCGGGACTCATTTCGCAAAGCGAAGTTCCTGCCTCCTAGGCTCGGCTTCAGTAAAACCACGGTCGTTGAAACAGGTTGAACAGACCTGAAACTCGAGCAGCCAAGGAAACTGGTTCCGTTAGTCTCCGGGGTGGCGACTCCACACACACACACACGCACGTACTGCGGCAACCGCGTCGTTTCGCTCGCAATACGCGAAACCTCCTGCACGTTTAAGCGCAGTGAGTCGAACTTGCGGGTCACATGGTCTTCGCTCCTCTTCCTCCTCCCCCATTTTCGCAATTACCCCGAGGCCGAGGAGCGCTGCGCGCACGGTTACGAGCAACGCGTAATATTCATAAACTCTTTGGATATGCGCGCTCTGTTGTGCGCTATACTTCCCTCCCACAGGTCCCGGCATTTTTTTTTCTCGCGCATAATTACTAGCTAGGCCATACGTGTAATGTCCCGTATAATGAGCCTGTTCTTCTCCTTATGCACGCACTGATGGTTAGCCGGATTCATCCAATACAATTTGCCCCTGAAGCCGCCGCTGGTTAGTGTGGCCTTATTCGTGCAGGGAAAGTACATATAAGCACTATATACGTTAGCAGCGAATTGTTCCCTGGAGGCTTTGCGGAGGGAAGTGATTGACATCGAGGCGAGGTTAACTGATGTTTCTTTATCGACTCATTTGGAGGGCTGCTCGGAGACGCGGCGACCTTCCGGTGCGCGTTAGGTGTGTTCTGTAAAGACTCGCGAATGGTTCTGTCGTGACTTGCAGCATTAAGCTAGCCGTAGTACGTGTCACGATTAAGCTCACCACGACGTGACCCTCATTGCTCGCAATGAGGTTCGAAAGTATCACCAAAGCAATAAAGAAAAGTACGTTTTAGGTGCTCCACCAGTGTTTCGGACGCGCGTATATACATCAGAAGTAAAAATACAATTTGCTACAGGAAATGTTTTTCAATCCCATGCTAAAGAAGAAAAAAACGTGTAATAAATTTCTAACAACAAAATACCTCGTTGTAGGCATACCGCAAACAACGACTGTCCTGCGCGCTTTGGTTGTTTCTTTTTTCCTTATTTTTCCTAAGGCGGGTGAGAAGCCTTAGGCAGCAGACATAGCCGCTCGATGTAACGTAAGTACCACATACCACGTAGCCTAACGTGAAATGCGGAGGTCACTCCCCATGTTAGACCTAACATAGCCGTCCCATCCATTAAAGGTCCCGTTAGATTTCGGTTCCAACGCATAGTGCACGGCGTATTGTCCATCAACGTTTACGTGCGCAGTACCGTTACTGCCGCCATCTTGGCTATCAAACAGAGGAAACACGAAAAGTACAGAAGGGGTGTTGGAGATGGGCGGTATGACACTATACGCCTGCACGTTAACAGTTGACCGCTAGCCGAACGCGGCAAGGTCGATCGCGTTTCCCCTCCCTTCACAGCGTTGGGCAGCGCAGTCCGCGGGAGGCGTCATTTATCACGAACCTAACTAGCCGGACGCCTCGCCTTGAACGCGGGCCGGCGATGCCCACGTCGATGAGACGAGGAAGCGTGCTTGCTCGGCGGCGATCGACGACAGCCGCGACCCTGGCACGCACGCCGAGCTGACCCTGAGTCTCGCCGATGGGTCGGACGGAATGCGCGCCAGGTTGCGATCCTTTGCACGTTGCCAGCTCGTCTTGCGCGATCGGCGGTCTGTTGACGACGCGTGCCCTATACGATTCGTGAGAACCGAAGAAGGCTCTTATAGTTTCTTGCACGGGGTAATTTTTCTTTCCTGCTTCTTTTCTTCACCACATGCGCAGAGCTCGTTACGCGTAATTATGTACGCGCTAGCCGGAACGCCGCGATTGGACGAGTCCGCACGATACACCTATACGACACGTTTCTGTTAGTTTGCGAGATATGTGCCCAGCTATGGAGTGCGTAGACAGTCTGCTGCCAGAAAAGGTGTTAGTGAAAAACAGCACTTGATTATTTTTTTTTTAAAGTGCTAACTTTGTCTGCCTCGCTTTCTTATACAGAACAACAAACTAGGTCTTTACATCTCTAGGCTAGAAGCAACGAATGATTAGTCGATACGCAAATGTTATAGCAGCCCTGCAACGGGTGGCCCCGGTAAAAAATAAAATTTTGCAGTGTGATATAGTCATGCTGTTTTTAAGAAAGAGGATCTATACGTCATCGAGTGCGAGAAACAATATGGCATGTATGTTTTACTAAAGTTTCCCACGCGAATACACAAAGAGGGTTGAGCGACAGTATTGGAGAAACGTAATATCCCCAAATCATTTACCGGCACCCTCAATGTGATCAGCCGTCGTTCACGAGCAAGTTCCATGAAAACAAAACGGTATGCAGGTACATACGCGCAGCCAACACTTCTATCGGGCTTTTCTATCATATCGGGCGTCCATGTAGACCATGCTTTCCAATTTAAATGTTGATTCGCTCGCTCCTATAGCCGACAAGTAATAGCTTGAAGCGGCAAAAAGGCATCTCACGCAACATTTCCGACGGTTCGAAGGTGCGAGGTCTTTCGCGGCTTTCTGTCGCTTACGTAATGGCGCTGAAATGGCCGCGGGAACCGAGCGATTCGTGACTGGTCAATTAGACGCGATGGTGATGCATGACGTAGAGGACCGGATTTGTCATTACAGACGCCTCGATCGAGGAGGAAGTACGAGCTGGGACAATGGCGTCTGCGGGCACGACCTTGAATCCGAGACCAGACGGGCCCTTATAGACACACGCCTATCTTTAAACCTGGCGCATGACTCACCGTATACGCGGACGCATTGCCTGTATAGGTAGACGCGCGCATCCTCTAGGCATTGCCCGAGGCGGGCCACTTAAAGAGTTTCGACTGGAAACAAAGCCGACGATCGAGCAGTGAAGACAGCCTCGTTGTTTCTTTATATCTAGAGGTATGGCTTTCCGATACCTCGTCTTCCTGGTGTACTCGGGCATACACGTTGAAGGAATGTAACGAAAGTTGTCTGCAGAAGTAAGGGTAAGCGATATCACTTGCCAATCTAAGAGAGAAGTCTTGTGCCTACTAACATTGAACTCTGTGCTTATGATTAGGTCATTTATTATTATTATTTTGCGATGAGCTTGCTTGCAATCTAATCACTGCTCTGCACTCATCGCTCCTTGAAACGATAACTACGACCGATATGGCACTGTAATGTAAGCAAAAAGGAAGCCAGCAGTGAAGTTAGAAAGTCAATGGATTAAGCAGAGGACCTGTTCAACAAGGGGAGTAAAGCGTGCACAACCTCAAGAACTCTTTCTACAGATATTAGTCGGTCATGCTGCCAAGCGTGGCAGGAGTTAGTACCTGTTTGGATATACGCACCAAGCCCATAAGAGACAACATGCTTACATATGGGCAGTGTGAACGTAAGTCGACGTACAGACAAAGAAAGAAATGCACGGGACAAGCGATTTCGGCGTAGCCAATATGTATGCAAGCTGTAACAGCCAACTATAACCCGTCTTTTCGTCCTGACATCCTATAAGCTGGTTACTGTTCGACGACACGTTGATGAACCTCTTGGTGAGCGAATAGCCATTGTTCGCAAAAGAGATTGACGGGCCCGAACACCTTACACTCCCTAAGAGAATAAGCAGAACGTGGTGGGCAAGCAACGAATAATACAACTGAGGACTCGAGAGGCCTGCGTATATACAAACGCGCGCACACCCGCACCCACCCACAAACACAAATACACACTTTCGATTTCTAACGTGCGTAGTAGTGTTTCTGTCAAGCACAAGGCGTCCTGATGTAGGAGCTCTTCTCCGGACAACACCGCGACCGGTTCGTTCCGTATACGCTCGGCCGGATCACATTGTATGATATGCGGAGTGATCGATAGCGGCCCTTTTGCCTGTGCACAAGCTGCCGGCGAACGGGGTCTGGCGGGCACCGAAATAACGGTGTCAGTGTGCGAGCCGCCGGAGGAGAGAGAGAGAGAGAGAGAGGAAAGAAAAGAAACAAAGGCGCGCACGTGGCGCTCAGCTGATGCGCTGCTATCCCGTCCGGCCGGTTTTCGCTGCCGGTACCCGCAGCACCGTCGACACCTTGTGCGCTGCGCTCGGTCGCGGCGCGCTAAGCCTGCCGACACGGACGGTGCCCTCCTGCTCGCGTCCTGTTCTAGCGGGGCGTATAGGCGCGAATTGAGGCATGCCTTAAGCCGGAATAATTAACTGGACATTTAATGAAGAAGTGTCGGTGTTTGATGCTTGGGATATGACTGCATGACAGAAAACGGGGGCGCGGCGCACCGCGAAACTGCCAACTGAAGTTGTAATGCGACTTTTGTTCATACTTGCACATCGAAGAAGCCAAACAAATAAGATCTGCTCCTCGTATTCTATCTATTTCTAAATGCGGTCACCACCTTTGATGGAAGTGTGGACGCGCGTGTACGGTTGGGAGAGAGGGGGAGGGGAGGGTTGCATTGGATTACGTGATGTGGAAAACTTGCTGATTGCATCGTAACTTCCTGTGGCGCGACTAACACCTACTTCAGGGCAGTGATGGACACTTTTCATGATTGTAAAGCTAGGTTTCCCGCGAGGAATTTCGCCAAGCTAATGACGGCGTGGTCATTTTCGCAATCAGCGTGTATGGGCACAGTTCGCCTGTATTATGGCAAGGTAACTTTGGATATGACCCTCCTGATGAAACTAAACGCAAGAGCCAATCCTTATCATATGCAGCTAGCCCGTCGTGTTCATTTTAACCACAACTGGTGCCGACATCGGCTTGAAAAATGTGCAATGCACAGAAGCGCACTTGCAAATTAGCAGAAAGAAGATGGGAGGACGTTACCCTATAGTTTCCCCGTTCTTTCCTCGGCCTCTTGGCTTTTTATAAGCTTCGGCGACGTATTGTCAACTCTGTTTATTATTGATGTCTTAAGTTATATTTGCTCATTATTTTCCTTCCAGAAAAGCATTGGTCTCCACAACGACACGTGGCAAACCTACACATGTTCTCTCTCTCTCTTAGGCCATAAAATCACGCAGGAAACATATTCAGTTAATGTTGAAACATGCACATTCACTGCCTAAGTGCGTTTTCAGTCCTTTCACGTGATATGCCAACTCACTGCGAGTGATGTCTGGGACACACAATCTAACCAAATCACTTTATACTGCATTGACGGATAAGAGAAAGCACTGATCGGGGCCCTACTTCGGGCCCTCCAACTGGGCCGCGAGCCCACGCTCAAGTGATTGAGGAGACGTGGATGAAGTGTAGACGAAGGCGAGTTCTTCTGGCCTAGCTAAGTGAACCAATTTTTTTTTTTTCTGACCCGCCGACGAGAATAGGTGCGTCCGCAGTGCTGCTTCACGTGCACACCAATATGCTCTGCTGTAGTACTGCGTTAGGGTTGACTTCAAGTCCACCTAAGTGAAGCATACACGACCACCTTGCAGGCACCGAAGGCGAAATGACTTCAAGAGATAGCTGTGCCAGATCGGCTGGTCGAAACAGCTATAATATATATATATATATATATATATATATATATATATATATATATATATATATATATATATATATATATATATATATATATATATATATATATATATCGACGTACATTACACTATATTACACATATTACGTACATACACGCTCTCTCTCTGTGTGCGTGCGTGTGTGTGTGTGTGTGTGTGTGTGTGTGTGTGTGTGCGTGCGTGTGTGTGTGTGTGTGTGTGTGTGTGTGTGTGTGTGTGTGTGTGTGTGTGCGTGTGCGTGTGTGTGCGTGTGTGTGTGTGTGTGTGTGTGTGTGTGTGTGTGTGTGTGTGTGTGTGTGTGCGTGTGTGCGCGCGCGTGTGTGTGCGCACGCGACTGCTTGCATTTGGAGAATGAATTCCTGCCCATAATGGCGGACAACATCAAAGGAGGTCTCCTTAATAGCCGGCAGTAAAATATGCGATTCTCTGGCTGTGCCCGCATGAATGGGCGCTATAGCGCGTCCCGCGAGAAAAAAGAAAGAAAGAAAGAAAGAAGTAAAGAAAGAAAGAGAATGTTCCGAGGCACGCGTTTCTAGGTCGACTGCTCTGGAAGCTTGCGCCCGCCTTGCCCACAGGGCGAGCAAGCCGGCCATTTTCACAACCGATCTCGGCGACGGCCTGCGCTCGGCTTGCCCACACGCAGAGGTGACGGCCTCTCGTCTCTTATACACATTCGAACATCGGCGCGTTGCCAAGAGGTCGACGCAGAGAGAGGGCGATTGTTGGCACAATTTGGCTGGCAGCACAAAACGGGAATGAATTGAAGCGCGTTCCCGTATAGTCAAACGAAAACACGGAGCGAGGCTGACACTTTTTGTGCGCCCGATGTTATTCCGCAATGTGCCGGCCGCGCTGTATTTGGTGGGAGCTGCAGGGGACGTTCGACTACACCAGAGGTGCGAACAAGAAAACGAGGTACCTTCTTTCTCTTTTGGTAGTAAATGGAAAGAAGAGTAAAAAAAAAACAGTTCCAGTTACGCAATTCAGAAAAGCAAGACGGGACTACACTGCACACAATACTGCACTGCGCGCGTTCTCTCGATAGCCTGTCTACACTGCGAACAGTTCTCTCCTGCCCTACGACACGCTCGGATGCGTCGTATGGACAGGAAATACCGTCTTCTTTATTTGGAGGAACCGTCCTGTGCACGCTTTTGAAGCGTCGCCGTGACGTACCTTCCGTGCTCTGCTTACGGCGGCGCGGGCGAGGAGGCGTTCGGGTAATCCGCTTAAAATTTTCGTTGTCTACGCCTGAACCCAAAGGTATCGATGGGGCAGTGGAACCACAAACGAATCAACTGCAGCTGCCGTAAAAGGTTGCAGTAACTGAACGATAGCGACGAACTTTCGTTGTACACGACAAGCAGATTCGGCTCGGCCCGTTCTGCACATATCATTCTGGATGATGCATGCATTATATCCGGAGCCAGTGGTTTTCCTTATCATTGCGAAGGTTAAACAAAGAAGCCTTAATGACCATTGATATACAAAGTACTACGTCCACGCTTGTTCCTTGTGGAGCCGCAAGCAGTGTCAATAAATAGCCTTCGACGGCCTCACAGTGAGTTGCGACGTTCCAATCGAAGGACGCGCTCCGCCTTCTTCCGGCCACCATCGGCACGAGGCTTCCCCAGTATCGAAGTGCGTGGTACATACAGGAGCACGTCACGTATCAGCCTTGAATACCGTTTACACACTGCAAACACCGCCCATTCGTCATCTCGGAGACACTAGATGATACTTCCGAGTGAAATTGCATGCCTCGGCGTTTCATTAGAGGGCCGAACAAGGCAGGCTGTGTGGTTGCTGACCGCGCGACCACGCCGCGCGCGTCGCACGCGAGCTTCCTCGTGTCTGCGTCGGACGCCCGCGCGGTCCCGCGCGCGAAGCGCCGAGACCGCCGACCTTCGTCGAGCAGTGTTCGGCGCCGCTTCCGTTGCCGAGACGTCTTCCTCCTACGGCAAACCGCTCGCTGAGCGGCCGGGGGCAAAACCTTGATCGTCCTTACGTTTCGACCACGTGGGAGGCAATACGACTGCGCGTGGGTGCGCTACGCGCGCCCTCCCCCGTTTTCTACCTCCCGCCTTTTTCGCCAACCGAATGCCGCCCACCACCCATCGGTCTTTCTTGCAGCGTCCGACCTTTCTTCGCCGTCGCGTCCTCCGTCGCGTCCTCCGTCGCGTCGTCGCCGATGACCAAGGGGAAAGAATAGCCGTCGCGAGACGGAACAAATATGCCAAGGACTCGCCATCTGCTGCCGTCTATAGTGCGTCGCCAGAGACGCCACGCGCCGAAGCCTGTCAGAGACGTTCGCGCCTTTACGTTGCATCGAGAGTGCGCCCTTGTCTCAACATTTACAGCGCATTCTTCATGTAGACGGGGGGGGGGGGGGGGGGGGAGCAAGAAAAAAGAAAGAAAGCACAAGAAGGAAAATGTTCACGGAGAAATGCCACCAGAAGCGAAGGAAGGAAGCGTACACGACAAATGGCATGCTTCCGTGGTGCTTTGCAGTATGAAAGAGCACTGCCGTTCAAGCCTTCCGGAAGCACCCACGCTTCTCGTGACGCAGCACTTTTCCCACGTGCCTCAACTCAAGTCCGTCCGTGAAGTCAGAGGGAACAAACAGGCCGACCGCGCTTCCCATAAACAACGACCCACGATTCTATGACAGCTTACCGAGATTGCATCGCACCCCCGCCCCCCTCCGCCAGAAAAAAAAAATATGAAGAAAAATAAAATGAAATAAAATAAATGAACTCGAGACGGAGGCGAAGGGCTTGCATATTTCGGACGGAGCTGGAGCGTTCGTCAACCCCTTGTTCCTGGAAGACTGGGTTCTTCTCGCAATCACCCGTCTGTCGGTTGACAGGTTGTAGAATCTGGTCTCTCCCTCTACTTTTTCTCTCACTCTCTCCTCGCGGGGCAACAAAGCTTGGGCGAGCGCGTCACACTAATCCGCCGTAATAGGCCGCCCGATCAGCAGCGCGCCAGTCTCCGTCGCGTGCCGCCTTCCCGACACCCGGCGCGTCGATGGCATTGTCGTGGAGGGGGCCTCGCTCGGCGGGAGACCGACACGGGGCGACTGTCCGTACTCAGTGGCGGCGTTTTGCTCGGGTGCGTTGAACGGAGTGCTACCTCCGAACCAACGCGGCGAGCGAGGAGACTGACAGTCGAGGGAAGGGTAGTTCCTGGCTCGGTAGTTGGCGGGAAGCACGGATGAGGCCGTGCAGGACTCGACTGGCTTCCACAGCCGAGTGTAGGCCAGCAATGAACTAAGCACAATGCCACCCGTGTCCCTCGAGTAAATTCTTGCGCGTACCCTCGTTTGAGCCAGTGTCGAGAACGTTTGGGAATATTCAGGTGTTCGCCAAGAGCGAGACAGTGCCGGGACCTTTTTTCCTTGTATTCCGAGGCACTGCGGTGAGCGCCACGATTTCGCAGCTGTGAATTTGGGAAACCACTTGAAGCTAGGGGACCAGCTGCACGATAACTGGGCGAGCTTGCGCCTCCTGTGTAATTGCCGATTACCGAAAGAAAGAAAGAAAAAAAAAAAGAACGCTTATGCTGCTTGTGTCCAGAGAATGAGAAAAAGAAAGGGCCTCGTTTCAGTGAAAGCCTGCCACTTTCATCTATGTACTTGGATTAGTGTCTCGCAACCCCAAGGACCAGTGTCGGGAGGAGCGACAGAAGTGGAATAAGGACAGTATCGACGTAGCATTCGCAACAGAACAGGGAAAGTCTTACCGAAGAGACCAAGAGAAGGAGAGAGAGAGAAATGGAAATATATGTGCGTGGCAGTTTCACCGTTGCCCGGTTGCATATTGAATCAAATAGCACGCAGTCGCGAACCGTCCAACGACGGGCGCAAAAAATGAAAACCGAGCGGCGAAAAAAAGAAAAAAGAATAACAAGGAACCACGAACTGAAAGCGGCAAGAGGCGTGCGCTATCGGATGGCGTGGCCGCGCCGCAGACGCGGGAAAGCAGACGGCGCCCCGATTTTTGGGGTCAAAGCGGGCGCGCGCGTTTACGGCATCGCGTGGTGCGCGCTCAGAAAAGCGAATCTCTGCAGTCGGTCGCTCCGCGTCGAGTGGATTCATAATTTTCTTTTTCGGCGTCTTTTACCCCACCATGTGGTGCGCAGATTGGCGCATGTTTTCGCAGCGAACCGCTGCTCGTCTCTAGAGGGGACTCACTTTCCACGCTTTTTAGCGGGGCGGTGGCGATTTTCGTTAGAAAGACCGACTCCGAAGGAATGCGCCGTTCCTCCTTTCTTTGCCTCGTACATATACCCCCGTCAAGGATGGCCAGCGGCGAAGCGATTTTTTTTTCCGCGTTTCAGCGTTGCTTCCACGGTACGCGTACGACTTAGCTTTTTTTTCCCCCTTTCTATCTGGAGTTCCTTGTTTTGATCCCTTCGAATTAGAAGCCATTAGCTACCACGCTCTCGTGAGCCGAATGCTGCGTTCCAGGTGAAGTGAGTGAGTGGTATCAGCTGAATGCGAGTGTCACTAGGCGGTCGGTGTGCGCAACCAAGGCGTGTTGCGATCACGCCTTCACAGCGGATGACCTCGTTACGGCGCGTTACGTGAGGTAGCGCAGTAAAGAAAGAAAGAAAGAAAGAGAAAAAAAAAAAACGTTGGCAGCTGCTCACGTAAATCACCGGTGGAGGTGACTGCACGAGTTCGTTAAGGGTCACGCGCGTAACGTAGCCTTTGAGGTCGACGAACTCGTATTTCAGAAAAAAATACAGGCCGTGACTGTGACGATAGACATTGGTGCTTTCCCGGCATAATCGCTCGGCGATAAAGCTGTGCCATCAATGACGTCGACGTGTGTATGTGTTTTAGAAATCAACGGATTATCCTTGCGGATCTTTAAGGGCAGCTTTATTGTCCGAAAGCAATAATTTTTGTCCATGTTATCAACCTTTAGTCACTGAACAGTTTTGTGTTCATAGAAACAAGAGAGAGAGAGCGCAAAGCGACGAAGGGAAGGTATGGAGATTAATGAAGGACGTGCCCCGTTGGCTAGCCTACGCTTCTGGAGGGGGAAAAGGGAATAACAGACAAGCAGAGAATAGAAAAGTAATAGTCAGTCATTCACAGTCAGTCACAGAGGAATCTCCACTGTCACAAGCGTTCGTGCAATCCAGCGTCCTTCAAGAAGCGCAGAAGGGCTTTTTTTGGCCTTTCGCATCGGCTACAATATAGTTACCTTCATTTCCAACTGCACTCGACTAATCTAATCATTCGCTCAAGGAGCACACCTTTAGAATAGTTCTTCTGCACGCCCTTGCCAGGCGTTTTCTTTTCTGCAGTTCGTAAACACATAAAACGTTTCCTGTAGACAAACAGACGCACACACAAACACACGTGCGCACTTCGCACTGTTCTTACTGCGACATCACTCGCGTTGTGCGCAGAGAGCTTTGCTGACAGCTATAATCAGAGTGCGTTTGGTAGCTGCAGAGGGAAGAGAACAATCACGCTCGTCCTTCGCTGGAGTTATTGTGAGGACGTCGACTGCGTCAACGATCTTTATCGCGACTGCATCGCCCCGTACAAGGCACAGCCCCAGTCCAATGGCGGCGTTTGCAATCGCGACGCTATGCGCGTTTTTGATAAATAAACTGGAGGACGCGAGCTAGAAAAAAAAAGAAAGGGAGAAAAGAATAGATAAGCAGGTTTTCGTATTTCGCGAACTGAAACCGAAAATGATCTATATTAAAATGAAATTAAAATAGAAACAACGAAGAAATGCGCGTACCTTGTGTCTGTACAAGACGTGGGATGTATGCATATATTGACGAGCATGATGTACCTAAGGACGCAATAATTGGAGCCCTGCTATAAGCTATGGAAAACTGACTGGTAAACAAAAATGGTTTCGGGTGCGTCGGAAAAGCGTTTGTTGGGTGCGCACACCAAACGCTCGTCGCGCATTCATTGGAGCAGATAGCGCTGGAAGAAGAAAGAGCTTATCGAAAGCAAACATTAGCTTGCGAAACTACAATGAGCGCCCATAAAAAAAAAAAAACATCTACAGCGTGTGTGTACGTACACGCACACACCGTTCTTCAAATGCGAGCGAACTGAGCAAGAAAAAAAAAAAAAAGAAAGAATGCTCGGCGAAATTTTACATCTGACTCGCGGAAACGTTAGCAAGTTCGAAACCGACCCGCCGCTCGGAGAACACAATGAGATCATCAGGGAATTGTCCGGCTTAAATTACGCCGCGAGGGCAAAGCTAACAGATGCAATTACCCTGTCGCGGCGTGTCGGCTGATGTACCCGCGCGCAGGCACGTCGTCCTTTAGAGGAGGCCATTAGCGTATCAGGCTAACAGTACCAGCTGCTCGACAGTGGTCCCAGGTATTAGCGGACTCGGCCTGCTAACGCTGTGCCGTTAACACCGGTAATTACGCCTCCGGGGAATGGCGGTCCCGCAAGCCGTTCAGTGCATTGTCCCAAGGGGCTGCGTAGCGGTGTGCCCAACGAACGCGTTGACGGCGCAAGCGCTAACCACGGTGGAGTATACATGCACTTATAAGAATTCTTGGTGATATCTTATAAACTTTCGATTCATTTTCTATAGCCTTCAATTGTCACTGTTTAGAAAACCTTCTGTAGTTCAGTGTGTACTTTTGCAACGGGGACGTCTGGAATGCGCCTGCTAGGGGGCCCACCCACGCTCCCGGTAACGCGCATGTCGAACCTCACAAGAGTCACGCTGGTAAAACACTGAGTGCCTCGCTAACGCGAGTTATGGTGGTAATTAAGAGGGTCGTAACGAGGCGTCGGTAGTGGTTAACGCGCACTGTTATCGCTGCTCATACGTTAACCACAGACCTTACACTGCAGTGTAGTTTAGCTTGAAAAGTCACCTTCCACGCCTTCAGTCGCATAGTGCTTTCAGAAGTCAGCGCCGTTCTACCCCACGGACATGGCCGCACAAGTGGGAATACTCGCGTGTGGGCGACCCATTCAGAGGGAACGCAACGTAGCCTACACGGGCGCCGATCCCACGCAACGCGCAGCTTTTTGTCTTGGTCTTGGACCAAGCGCCTTCCTTGCGCACTCTAGCGTTCGCGGAGGTGTCGGTGCGTGGCCGTGGACCAGGATACATGTTGTTGTAAACAATAATCGAAGCAGAGTGCTAGTGATAGCTAAGCTCATCAGCCCACAAATCCGCACGCGCCATTTTACAGTACCTTAAGAGAGAGAGAGAGAAAAGGGTAGGAAAGACAAGGAGGTTAGCCGGCGTAACAACTGAATGCGACAGATTTGACTACCGTATACTGTAGAAACGTTAGGCATCGTCCTGTGCAGGCGCATGCGTCCAACTCTCGTGTTCCGTCTCTTTCTCTCTCTCCTCTCCCTCCCCACGAGCAGGGTAGCAAACAGGTCAAAGTCTAGTTAACGTCCGTGCACTTCCATCACTTTCTCTTTCGCACTGTCTCTTACATCTCAAACGCACGACTTCCTGTCTTCGGTTTACGGTCGCTAACGGTGCACAAAGTATTACGCAGTAGAGATTGCATTCGGCAGCAACGCAAGAAACCACGTGTACCGAGCGTCCAGTGCTCGCTAAGGAAACCAAAGTGGTCAAATTGATCTGTATGCAGCGTCGCGACGTTATTTCGCATGGCCATATTTTGGTTTGAGGCCGTAAATCTCAACAACATGTTTTTTTTGGTTCGCACTACAGGGCTGCCCCGTATGGGTTATGCAAGTACGTAAGCTTCTCTGCAGTAAACGCTGGAAAGTATAATCAGACAGATATACCCTATGTGTATGAATAACACTTCTTTTTTTTTTATGGTTCAGAAGGCGCTCCTTTTAGGCGCTAGGGCAGCTGCTTTGCAACACGTTCTTGCGCTCAGGAGGTGGAAAAAAAACACCGTTGAATATATAACAAAAAAAAAGAAGAAAATCTGAAGCTGTGGGCTTGCCAACAGTGACGTCACTTTCGTCCAGCTTAGGTGATTTCACGTTATGCTATATATTTAATTCGGTGGCTGTCGCAGAGGTCGACGAAACCAGGCCTAAAGGAATTAAATTGATGTGAGTTAACGTCGGAAAGATTCACAGTGGGCTGGCTACGCGGCGAGGCGCAGCGGATAACTCTGGATTAAGTTTTTATCGAGCAATGTGGGTCATAGCGCTGGAAGACACGGACAAGAGCGAGACAAGAAGGACGAGCCCTAACTTTCAACTGGGTGTTTATTTGCGGAAAACCACCGTATTTGTGGGCCCGCACACCGATTAGATGGATTGCTCTGACTAGCACAAAAGAACGATACTTCTCATTTTCATCACCCGAGGTTCTTTAACGTACATTCGAAGTAAAGTACACAGACATGTTACAGTGCGCCCCAATCGGAATGCGGCCGCCGCCGCAGCAGGGTATCGAACTCGGCTACCTGACGCTCTGCATCAGGACTTCAGAGCCTCCGAACCGTTGCGGTGGGTCACGTTTGGGGGAGAATTACTCGCATTGGTGACCTCTCGCGGCGGCAGTTGGCACGAACTTTTCGTCTTGGAAACGCGAACGACCGCGTTCGCTAAGGGGCTGAAGTTTTTCGAGCTTCCGCCAGCAGCGGCGTTCCACCACGTGGAGTTATTACGACTACACGCAGGCTTCCACGCGACGCCGCTTTGAAAGCAGCATTATGAGGAGCCGGGCAGCTTGCGAGATCGACTCCGGCGCCAGACGTCGCGGAGGGCCAAATGGCTCTCCGGCGCGTCGAGGTATACGACGCTGGCGGAAAGAAGGACTCGAATGCCGTAATGCTTCGGCGAATGGTTGCGTTCTCTGAGCAACAAACCATCGCAGCGAGCAATCTTCATTATTATTTTCATGTGCGTTTTCTTTTTTTTTTTTTTTTACGACGCTGAAAACTGTTTCCTGTCGAATGGTTTTGCCGTCTGCATTCGCGGTACGGCGTGGAACGAAAGATGTCCCACGCGAATTGCAGAAGCTACGCTATCGTGAATGTGCGATAATTTTTTGCTATAGAGTCTCAAACGACGCTGTGTGAAATATCACATGGCGGGTCGATAACTACGCATTGATGAGTTTATGGCCCGCAGTTGTTGATGACGTGTGTTAGCTGCGATGTATGGTCTGGTGAACTAAAGCTTTCACGTAGTAAACACGTACTCTAATGTCTGGGTCGCGCGGTACTTAGCGCTGCGATACATGGAGAACAGGCGGATTTCACGGAGGCATTGTTGAACGGAAAAATAGGATTTGTCCAAAAGTATGACACCCTAAACCGAAATTTCTTTTATAATTCCGCAAAGTCAAGCTTCGACCGGAATGCCAAGTGAATTTGACCCTTAAGATGCTTTAGTTATTCATTTTCTTTAAATTGCCAATAATGAGATCGCTTTCTTTCTCATGACAATTATTACGAACAACCTAACAAAAAGTATTTGCTTTCAAAGGAGGCATGACGCAATCTGGGTGAATAGGGATGTTGTTTTGCCGGTGGGTGGGGATTTGGATGTAAACCTTTTGATGAACGCACGCATCAAGCAGTGAACAAAAACACATGCGGAGGCGACGCGTGCGTGAAAGTCTAAATGGTTGCGTTCTCTGAGCAGCAAACCATCGCAGCGAGCAATCTTCATTATTATTTTCTTGTGCGTTTTCTTTTTCTTTTTTTTTACGACGCTGAAAACTGTTTCCTGTCGAATGGTTTTGCCGTCTGCATTCACGGTACGGCGTGAAACGAAAGATGTCCCACTGTATGAGCATGCTTAAGAGAAAACGATATTATGGCTAATTAACATATATATATATATATATATATATATATATATATATATATATATATATATATATATATATCCTTGCTGATATTTGGCGAATCCGTTAACATCTTATTCGGCTCCTTTTGTCGTGATCAGAAAGTGTCACACTCACGTATTATTATTATTATTATTATTATTATTATTATTATTATTATTATTATTATTATTATTATTATTATTATAACGTCAACGCGAACGACAGCTGCGAAGGGGGGGGGCGGCAGTGCTATCGGAAGTTTACGTCATTCCTGAGTGCTAGTATGCGCTTCTGCTAACAAGCTTAAGCTGCATAATAGTGGCACACGACGAAGCTAAGATAACGGGGTAGTTTTTATGGATACACAAACTGAATGTACGAGTAGCCACTGCATGGGAAGCGACATAAGCGCATCCCACTGCCTTCATGTGCATGGTGGTTGCCTCCTGTACAGCTCTTCAAACCACCACAGTACGTCATTGCCCGCTAATGGTGAAGAGAAAATTGCAAGCAAGCAAATAGTTGTCGGAAATCATGCGCGAATTATTTTATTCTGCTACATTAGACGCGGTATATGTTTTCCCAAACAAGCGCCGCAGCTCTCTCAGACCCTCTGGAGAACGAGAACCTGGAACGCTTTCGATTACATGATCAAAATTACATGGACAACTCAACCGATCGGCTGCCCGGACATCTCAACAGATGGGCTCTTTTTTCTAGGGCTCTTCTTTTTCTTCTAGGTTTCGGTTACCTTCGAAATCTCGACCCTCGATCAAATATAAAACAAGCAATCTCGCGTCTATAATAACTACACACCTTGGTAGTAGAGTCATGCGAGCGGATGCTATAATCGTTATACGAACTATTCTGCTTATGCAAACTTCTGAGGAAAGCGAGCGAACAAGCGGCCGAGACGAAATACCAGCAGCGTTTTTTAAGCAACGCTGCAGGGCTCATTACGTTCCTCCGCATAGGAAAACGTAACGCCGACATAACAGTTTCGCCTTTAAATACAGCTCACTTAGACCGCGCACGACGCACACTTGTGGGAATACACTTCACATGCTGCTAAGATTGGCAAAAAAGGCGCACGAATTGCCATAATCACCTCTCACAAGTCACTACGTTCTTAACAGTTCAATAAAGTGGTAAAAGACTACTCTATCGAGAAGAGAAGGCGTGCGAAAAATCATCACTGCAATTGTTTGCGAGTCACCCACCTGTGGTATGGCGATCGCTCGATCGCGACGTGCTCGTTCTTCTAGAAATCCGTCAGGAATCCGCGTAAGCGGTACAGGCCGACCGGCCGCGCACACCCGCGTGACACCCGTCCACAAACACACACACCAGACGGGGCAACGCGGTCCGTAGCGACATGCAGCACCGATGTCGGCCACCAGGAGACCACCGGTCAGATTCGCCGCCGCCGACTATGTCGCAGTGCCGAACGAAACTCCACTAGAGAACTCCCGGCGAGCCCCACGTCTCGACCGAGCAAACTTCCCGTAGTACCGAGCCAGGCAAAACACAACGATGGGGTGTCCGCAGAGAGAAGCTCGGGGTGCAAGACGCGCGCACGCACTCGACAGGCGCTGGCCGCCGACGACACGACGTTTCGGCTCTCGCGAAACCGTTCTCCTTCCCGTGCGAGCGCTGGCCGAAAAGCGGGACGCGGAGGAGCAGCGGCTGCAGTCCGCCGGCGCGACTATCGTAGAGCGACTGGGATTGGGCGCGCGGCCGCCTTCTCCATCACCTACGCGGCGCCCAGTTTCTTCGTCGCTTTGTTTTTCCTCTCCTCTGCCTTTTTCCCCTTTCGTCAGTCACGCCAGAGTAGCAGCGAACGCTCGGTCACGTGACTAGGTGAGGCTCGACGTCACGCGAAACGTCACCACGGCGGAGAAAGCGGCCGTACGAGAAGGAGTGTGAGTGCTAAGGAAGAGGAGGAAGACTACGGCGCTGAGGACGAAGAATAAGCAGCAAGCGGCGGCGCGCGGGAGGCAGGTTCTCCTTCCTTCGAGCAGCTCTGTCCACCACCATTCGGTCGCCGCACGCCGCCGCCGAAACATGTCGCATGCGGCCGATGGCGACAGCGGCTGCGCTGGACACGTCTGGCCGGCGGCTGGGCGGCTAGCGCGCGTAGGCAGCGGGATCCCTTTAGCGCCTGCAGGGAACAGGGCAGTCTGAAGCAACGCACGCCGTGTGCTCTCTCGGTGTGCCCATACTGACAATCACGGTACTGACGGGGTTTCAACTTGTTTCGAGCTTGTTCCAACGCCCAACAGAACGCTAATTGCTCCAGCCGGAACTCGTCGGCAAACGCATACGGTGCACATTTCTGCAGTATGGCCAGGCAAAGTACGTTAACAAAAAAAAAAAAAAAAAAGGGTGTGCGATGTGCCTTGCTGAAGCCCAACCCTGCTTAGATTGCGATTTTTGTCACTGAGAAGAATTGTTCACAGACTCGAGCTATACTTTGGTCCGCTTGATTCTTCGAGAGTGAAGTTGCGGTGACACAACCCTTGGCTGACCATCCGGAGGAAGCCACGGCGACGCATGTCGGACACACATAGCGAAAATTCAGATACAGCCTGCACATTTCCCGTTGCGCTTATGCGCACCTTTTCACTCGTGACGGCTACATTTGTCTATCTCGAGGTTTTGCCACAATGTGTTGCAGGGATTTCCAGGTACGCTAGTGTGCTTGGCATTGTATGATATGATATAATACATAATATTATAATTGGCTACCCATGCAGAGTAGCCAACCGGAACTACCCCTGGTTAACCTCCCTGCCATTCTTCGGATCCTTTCTCTCTCTCTCTGTCGCTAAGGCGGCGAGTTGCTTCGTTGTTATTGTGAAAGCCACATTATTTGAACACAACCACGATATATATACATACCACTGTACTCGCGCCCTATACGATTATAACCGCGATGTGGACACGAGGTAATAGAGGGCTGCAAATAACTCAGAGCGTGGATGAAAAAAACTTTGTTTTTTCATTCACTTTAATTTCTATTAATTTATCGTTTCTTTATTTCATTTATTAAGCACAATTCCCCTATGTTGTCCTTGGTGTCAGTGTTTGTTGGCTTCTCATGATATGACTAATAAAAATCGGGCCCATCAGTTAACCCCCTTTCATCTCGTTTATATATATATATATATATATATATATATATATATATATATATATATATATATATATATATATATATATATATATATATATATATGTGTGTGTGTGTGTGTGTGCGTGTGTGTTGGCCTATCGGCGTCAAAGTAAAAAAGACATAATACCGAACACAAATATGAAATGAAGCAGGAAGTTTTTGGGGTCTTCTCTGTCTGATTCTTCATAGCGCTTGGCACGGTTGGTAGTGTTGCCTTCGTCAAAGGAAATAACGGGGATATTTAATTTGATTTCATTAATTTACTCTCAAAGGCGCAGCATTACAGAGAGGTGTGGTAGTTACAAAACGAGTGAAACATATATATATATATATATATATATATATATATATATATATATATATATATATATATATATATATATATATATATATATATATATATATATCGGTGTATGTGCACTGCTATTCTGTGTACCCGCCGTGGTTGCTTAGTGGACATATGGTGTTGGCCTGCTAAGCACGAGGTCGCGGGATCGAATCCCGGCCACGGCGGCTACATGTCGATGGGGGCGAGACGCAAAAATATCCGTGTACTTGGATTTAGGCGCACGTTAAAGAACCCCGGGTGGCCAAAATTAATCCGGAGTCCCCCACTACGACGTGCCTCATAATCAGTTCATGGTTTTGGCACGTAAAACGCCACATAATTTTCTTTTTATGCTGTTTGCTGTCTTTCGCACACACCTGCTTCCAACACCCGTCACGGTCCAGGACAAATTAAAACTGTAATACAGGCTAACAACATTCATATCTGTAAGTTGCGGTGATTTCCAGCATCTGTGATCGTCGTTAAAGCCACCTCTATGAGCACGTCGCTAGCACTCAGCAGCCAATAATGCACCTGGCCATGACTGCAGCATAATGCAGAAACACCTGGCTTCGCAGTCTAGGAAGCGTGTCGATGTTCATCTTCTAATTCAGTAACCAACCACCCTCGATTCAAGTAATCCTGATCAT
Organism: Dermacentor variabilis; assembly: GCF_050947875.1. Lineage (NCBI taxonomy): Eukaryota > Metazoa > Arthropoda > Arachnida > Ixodida > Ixodidae > Dermacentor > Dermacentor variabilis. The sequence goes on along the minus strand of NC_134571.1, from coordinate 147,771,035 downwards.
TGAACGCGCCTCTTTTTCTTTGAAATTTCTATCTTATATACATATATGCGCATGTGAAATACGGAAGCAACAGACGGTCTAGAGGGACAAGCGATCGTTGTTGTGGTTTGTTAAATGATAATATCCTGAGTAAGAGGCCACTGCAGGGCCGGCTATCCCAATTGTTAAGTAATATCCACTGAATAAATATAGAAAAAAGAAGAAAAGGTGAAGGAAATGGAAAGAAAGGTGGAAAGGAAGAATTGCAGAGGAAATCACCACCGCATAACTCATGCATAGCTTGCGATTGTAATACCTAGTCGGGGCACGACGAAACGCGCGGAAGCTCAGTCAGAGCACGCGTCACAACAATCACTTATAAAAAAAACATAAATAAAAGAGAGAGAGAGAAACATTCTACGCGGCAAATAATAAAGCACTTTCGCTACGCATAGTATAGGTAAGACGCTGCATTGACGGCGAACGAGATAACAATCAGCCTTCGGCTGGCTGCCATAGTTGGCTCACCCACCGACGCTGGCAGCACGCTTCCCCGCTAACTATCGATTCCTCGCCCATCATCCGCAAGCGAGAGGCCAGATTAGTAGCGACGATTCTACGTCCTTTCTCGCACTCACAGGCGCACGCAGTCCGTGCAGCGTCCGATCTCGCGCGTTGTTGCCCGTTGCGAGATGCCGCGCCGGCCGACCAGCGGAGGTGGGGGTCATGCGGCGAAGCTAACCGGAACGAAGCCGGCCTGATTTACGCCGCGCTTTGTCTTCGCCGTCCGAACGGGCGCCTCGTGGGAAAACCGGCGCTGCAGGGACGGACATCGCGGGAAATAAAGGCAGCCACGGCTCCGATGACGCGGTTAGCGCCGCCGCCGCTCCTCGGTGCGCGAGCGGCATGGCACCGCACTGCTCCGCGGCTGACTGGCCATCACGCGGAACGAACGCCGCAGGCGCTGGACCCCCCCTTCCAAACTCGGAGAAACTTTCACGCTCTTTTACGCACGAGCAGTGCAAAGAGGAGCGTTGCGGGAGAAAACACCTGCCTCGTATTTATTTATTTATTTATTTTTGTGAGAATTATGAAACCGCACTGTGACTAGTGTTTCTGGTGTGTTCGTAGGCGTGTTTTTAAATCGGAAGCAGTGTGCAGCAAAAGAATAACGAAGGAATCACAGCGACAAACCACAGTGACGAAGTAACGTCTTTTGAGGGCCTTTAATGTCACTCTTTTAATCTTGACGATTTTCGGTGGCTTGCGATACATTTCCGTGTGGCAGACGTGAAAAGGAGCAGACGGCAGGAACAGTTGCTGCTAACAACTCCTTGTTTAGTCGAGTCGATAAAGGAAGCCATGTGGGTCTGCCGCTCGTATTCTAGGTTAACGTTCCCGTTCATACGGCCACAAAACATGAAAACGGTCAGAAACACACGATGGAAAACTGTACGCGTGGTGCCAGGTTGGATGGCAAACGGGTGCACCCAAGGTATACAACACCATAAATCGCAATTGCAGGTGGATGCCGACTATACGAGCACGTGCGGTGCCACTCAAGGGTTTCTGTCTTCGCGCCAGTCATGTCTCATCTCTGTCAGTTTTTGTCTTTTGTGTGTGCGTGTGTGTGCGCGCACGCGCGCGCGTGTGTGTGCGTGTGTGTGTGTGCGTGCGTGCGTGTGTGTGTGCGTGTGTGCGTGTGTGCGTGTGTGTGTGTGTGTGTGTGTGTGTGTGTGTGTGTGTGTGTGTGTGTGTGTGTGTGTGTGTGTGTGTGTGTGTGTGTGTGTGTGTGTGTGTGTGTGTGTGTGTGTGTGTGTGTGTGTGTGTGTGTGTGTGTGTGTGTGTGTGTGTGTGTGCTATATACGCGAATGCTACTTATCGCGACAAAAGCACACCAGTTGCTAAAGTAAGATGACATGGAGCCGTATTTTTTGATGATCGACTGTTCCTTATTATTATACAGTAACGCCCCAACACAATGATTTGCAACGAACTATACTTATTAGACAATTCGATTTAGTTTTCATATACAGTGAACTTGTTGCTCTTCTTTATACGAATCTTTCCCTCCAATCACTGGGCACAAGCAGAACGTCAACTCTGGAGTCTGCACAAGTTCGACACCGAAATCAAGTTTCACATGCCACTTAAGCTCAAAAGCTGCGACACAAGTCTGGTGCACAGAATGCTACTTGACGTGGCGTTCACACCGCGCTACGCACGCGACATCGGTCGTAGGAGCAGCCCAAATTACGACCAGTCCCACGTAGCAGAGACACTATAACGCTCATATACTGCGTCTGCCGAGCAGGCACAATCGAGCGACGCACTTTAGCCTTCTGTACGGCGACCATGGATCAATGCAAGACCATTCTCGGGGGACTTTATTATGGCTCCTCGACCTCAGCCGAGACAAGCTATGCACTAACGATACGGGTCGTAGTGTGCGTCTTTCTTGCACGTCAGAGGACTGTACTCAAAATTGTGATTCAAATATGATGCCATGTTAACCAACATTCATCGCACCAACATAGCCGTCATGATCATCATCACACAGCTCTCTTTACTTCCCTTTTTTCCTTTTCCCCAGCACAGAGTTAGGGTTAGGGATACCGGATTGTGCAACAAATTGTCGCTGCGTACTGTGTGGCGTTGCATATTGTTACGGTGCATTCGGTCGAGATCTTGCGCTCAAGAGAGACGAAGAGGAAGGGGTAGACTGTCTACTGGAAGTGCGGCCTTTCTACCACCCGGCGTGATTACCACTAACTTTTGCCCACGTAAATAATTATACATGCATTTGTGAATCGGGCTTCCTCTTCGTAACATTCGGTGGAAGTGCTCGTTAAGAGGACACAGAACGGGGCTTCGCAGTGGTCCCCGCTTCTGTTCTTCACCGATGTCTCAGGAGACGGTGTCTGGTTCGGCAACGCCTGCGTCGACTGCGTCGACTGTCGTACTCACGCATCCGCGTGATCCAGGAACCCTCTGCTGCACCGATGGCACCGACGGGTACGTCTGGCTGGAGATGTACGAGTGGGTGAGCAGCCACGCAAAATGGGATCCCGCAGTGATGCTGACGAACATAATTTTTTTTTACTTGGCGAGAACAGCGCGTGTGTGGTTTCGAAACAACGAAGAACTTCGTGGCTGGGAGACCTGCAAGCAGAAGCTGCGAGATCTCTCCGGAAAACCACTGGGTCGGAAGGTCGTCGCCAGAAAGAGTTGGCATCACGAGTTCAGACGTCCACCGAAGGCTACGTCGCCAATATACAAGACGTGCTGGCACTCTGCCGCAAAGCCGACGATAAAATGCCGCAGTCTGACAAAGTCAGGCATGTCTTAAAAGGTATCGCTGATGAGGCACCTTCAATTTACTGATTTGTAAGAACTGTACTTCAGTCAATGGCATTATCACGGAGTGCAAATGTTTTGAGCATGTGAAAAGCCGCCGTATCTACCAGCCATTTGCACGGCTTCCCAATATACAGCTGCAACATCGTCTTGTGAAGACCGACAGGACTCCCTTTCGCGGCAGCAGCAGCCTTCAGAGCAGCTGACGAAGATTATGCGCCCTGAGCTGGAAGCCATGCGTACCTCGGCTCTGTCCCTACCTGTCAACGATACATGCGCCCCTATGTTTCCCCTTGTTCAGGCTATTGTGCGCCAAGAATTCGCCAATGTAGGCTTGCAGTCACTTTGCGCCGTGGCTAGTTCCCGGACAACCAAACAACCTTCGCTCGTGCATACTCAAAATCAATGGATCCCTCGGGGTTCTCGCAACATGGCAGAGTGGCGAACACCGGATGACCGACCTATGTGGCAGCGTTGGTCGCAACCGCTGGTGCTCGATTCTGTTCTCGAACAGCCCTCGTTTAGACGGCAGTTTTAGCAATATTCTACATTGCCCTATTCTGGCGAACTATAAACCTCGCCGCTCCCATTTATAGCGCGGTGTTTAATAATAGGTTCGATAGCGTTGTGCAACATCGCCGCGTTCTTGACGAGTTGGACAGTCAAACATCAAATTATTCAGCGACACTCGGTTTTCTTTTTCTTATCTAATAAGAGGTAAGAAGTAATAAGAATAAGAAGTCCTGCTGCGGCAGTCCAAAACGCACTCGGCGGCTTCTGAATTCCTTATTAAATATAAACCCTTGGCGCGTATAATAAAAATAATAGAAATCAAATGTAACGAGAGCTATGAGCTGCGGCTTGGCGTGATCAGGGTATTACACGCACAGCACGCTAGGAGGCGATGCAGAGACATTCGAAGTTCACAGATTCATAACGCTCCGCTGAACCACTGCACGTGCAATGGTTCTACATGGCATCCGAGATTGCGACGCCCTGCCGTCTGCATAGCGCGGGACGCGACGCGTCGCGGAGGCCACGGTTTCGGCGTATCGCGCCGTCGTGACCACCTGCTGTCAGGAAATCGGGGTGCGGGGACACCTTGTTTAAGTGCTGTAATGGTCTTCCTGGTCGTCGTTGCACACGATGCCGCTGACATACGCGCTCTTTCGTCAGTCGCTCCTTCAGATACGCGTTTAACGAACTTGCGCTAGCAAGGCGCAGATACTACGCGCCTTAGTTGAAGCATGCCTGCCATGGCGTAGTATTGCGGCACCATTTAGCATGTACTTGGCTAATGACGGCAATTGATATGCTACTTCGAGATCTCAGTCAATTTTCTCAGCCCGTTTCGCATTTTTTTTTCTACGTGATTATCAATATGATTACACGAGACACTTATGTTACTACGACACGAACCCGTAAATACAAAGTATGAAATGATCTCCAGTAAAATTTTACTGCGCCTACGCATCTTTGAGGCATATATAAATGACCATAATAAATGATACCTTTATTATAGGGATTATAGCAATCTTACTATAAACAACAGTTGCGGCTTTTGTGTCAGCTCTCCAGCACAGCGGGGATGTTCCAGACCAGGAGAGCATCCACGAACTGTTCGACGACTAATGCGAATGCGTGTGTATGTGTGTGTGTGTGTGTATCTCTTTTCTTTTTTTGCTTTGCTTCACTGCATTGCACTGCCTTGGAACAAAGTCAGCAGAATTTGGGGATGGGATAAACGATCACGCAGCAGAGAACTGTTTATTGCTCGAACGTGGAAGCCACATGTGCGACTATCATCCCCGTATTTTAGAATGTTCCTTCGCTCAACATTACACCTCCACTCAAGAAAGCAGATAACAACGACACCCCTCGATAGAAGTGATCATTGGGCTTAATGATCATCTGTAGCAGTTCTTGTTAAAATGTAACGTTTTCATCAGTCGAGGGGCTGCGCCGTGCTCAACTCGGTGGAGTGGAGGAAGAGCTAGGAGACGAGGATCATTTGACAATATGGAGGTAAGTAATGAACGGGCCACGAGGAAAAGTGATCGCGTCAGTGACTTCACGGCGACAGCTATTTCCGATTTGAGTCTCGAAGCAAAAAAAAAAAAAAAGTTTATAGGCAATAAATTGTGCGTGGAGCGGACAAATAAACAAAAACAAACAAGGAAGCTCAGCCGTTGCCTTAACGACCGTAATGGCAAATTTTCTGTAATGCTCAGAGAACGGGACGTTCTGTCGGAGAGCAAGCAAATCGAGGTTACTCGACGGTGTGACAGTGTGGGTAAGTACACTGACAGAAAGCTTTTCTTAACCAGCGCCGTATAACGTGTAACGGGAAAATGAGAGTGCGTATAACAACAGCGACATGAAAGTTTAGCGTCATCAAAGCCAATACAAGGCTCGCACTGTTATTTTACAGAAACGCCGTGGGCCTCCACTCAATGTTGTGCAACCCTGCAACGGGAAAGAATTTAGCAGTCGTAGAGTCACTGAGAAACAAAGACAGAAAGAGAATATGAACGAGCCCACACATACGGCTCTGCGAGAAAAGGCCAAACTCGTTTTATGCTGCGTTAGTCGTACGTTACGTCACGCTCGCCAACACAACACATTACACATGCGCATACAAGTACGATAACTCTCTCTTTCTTTTTTTCTAATACGCTAAGCCATACGGGCATATTCAGTGGAAAATGGTGGCTGGACGTCATCATAATTGTGCATGCTTTCGTTTTGCCGCGAAATTGAAAATAAGTTTTACTTTCCGGTTTTCGTTCTTTTACTTTGAAATCTTACAACTCACCCAAAGAAAAAAAAAAGAAAACAAGCAGAACTTTTCGTTCTCATATTTTGATGCGAGAGCATCACATGGCCCATGTTGAGAGAAAAAGACCGGCTACTGTAGCAGCGAAACAGCCCCTAAATTCCCTTTGGATGCGATGCTTCGTCACGTGCACGCCTCGACGGAACAGATCAGTACAGAACAGAACACTGGCGCGCCAGGTGTTGCGTGAGGAGGAAAGACATTGCCGCGAAGTGACGTCACCCTCACTCTCGCTCTCGGAAGCCTGGGCTCTCGCCTGCGTTCGAACTTCGCATCGGTAATCGCTCTAAAGAAATGAATGTATAAAAAAAATCACCGACGATTACGATGCTCCGTAATGCGAAATTTGAGCACAGTTCTATACGTGTTTTCATTTCGCGATATATTGGCTGGCGCGGACAATCGGTCTCGTGCGGCACGTTCCAAACGGTGCGAAGTGTGGCGCATCTGCCTGGCTAATCGGGAGATCGCGAGAGGCAGCGCGTGGGTGACGTATGGGTGCGATTCACAGCATCCGCCGCAGACAGACCTCCGCTCATGCAGCAATGTTTTTTCATACAGACGACGCGCAATACTCTGGCGCCATATCGTAGGCATCGTCTCCGCACAGCCCGTTGTTGCGTTTCGCCTGCGACACGTGGTTTTGCCGGCGCGACGGCGGCGGGGCGGCGGACATTTTGGCCCGATCGTCGTCACCGCAACACTCATCGCCAGGTGTTTCCAGGCGCGTCTGCGGCGATGCGACCGCCTAGGGATTTCGTTCCAGTCATTGTGCCCGAAACAGGCGATGCCAAAGCAGGGATCTCATTCCAGTTATTGGGCCCGAAACAGGCGATGCCAAAGCAGGGATCTCGTTCCAGTCATTGTGCCCGAAACAGGCGATGCCAAAGCAGGGACCATCTTCTCGTTACAGTCATTGTGTCCGACCGGCAGCGCCACGACAGTGTGCTGCGCAGCGCCACGACAGTGTGCTGCGCAGCGCCACGACCAGGTGCTACGAGATCGTGCGCAGCGCCACGACATGGTGCTACGGCGTCGCTACGACAGTGTGCGTCACCATTAGCCCATTGTACATTCACGTGCTCGTCTTTTGAGGGGTTCCTTCTTGCCCTCAACTGCGAGAGTATAAAAACAGCTGCCCCCGGACGCCAGAGGAGGGCTCCGATTTCTTCCGTTGAGTGAAGTGCTCTCCCGTCTCTCTACTTCGGTCAAACCTGACCGTCAACTCTTTGCGATGTTAAAATAAACAAGTTGTTTCGTTGTTACCTGTCGACTCATGCTTTGCCGGGACCTTCGGATGCTTGCAGTTGTACCCCAGGCCGCCAGGCCAACGCTACCCTTGGGGCTTGCGACCCAGGTACAACCACGGGCGTCAGCGCCGAGTTCCCATCCGATCGCTCCAGTGTCGCGATCCCAAACATCTGGTGGCAGCGGTGGGATCGCCTACGACTTCAAACATCTGGTTGCCAGCGGTGAGATCGCCTACGACTTCAAACAACGGTCTGCCAGCGGCGAGATCGCGTCAACGGAGGCCAGCAGCAAAGAGATGCAGTTGACTGTATGCTGAGCAGCTCAACGTCGATCCGGGAGCAGTGCAACGAGCCCTGTGTGACGACTGGTTGCCTGCAGCGGAACGACTGCGCGGAATTCCTGCCTGCGAGGTTTGGTGAGTGCGGGACTTTCTTCTACTGAGCTTTGCCAGGCTTTTTGTTAGTGTCAGAAACAGAGCTGGTAATTGTGGTTGTCGTTACTGCCGGGTTAGTTTGCGGCAAGACAATAGTAAGCAGTAGAAAAAGCAGCATTCAGAGCAGCCATGGATTTGAAGTCGTTGCGCAAACCGAAATTGTTGGAGCTTGCAAGAGAGTTAGGTCTGGATGTCTCAGACAAACTAAGAAAACCGGAACTGATAACGGCTATTCTTGAGTTAGAGGCTGAGGATGACGAGCTGTCGGAATGCCTTGAGACTATTGAGGAGAGGTCAAAAAGACAGGAGCGCGAACTTAAAGAGCAGAAAGAAAAAGAAGAGCGCGAACACGCTTTGGAAATGAAGCGTCTCGAGGTAGAGATGGAACGCGCTCGTAATGGAAGTCAGGCACACGGTGCAGGAGAACGCGTATTGTTCAAAATGACTGACCTGATGCGGCCGTTTAAGCTTGGAGAGGACATTGGTTTGTTCCTGGTTAACTTTGAGCGAACGTGCGAGAAGCAGGGGTTCTCTCGGGAAACGTGGCCACAGCGCTTGCTCACTTTGTTACCCGGCGAGGCGGCCGACGTAGTCGCTCGCTTGGATAGAGAGGAAGCAGAGGATTTCGACAAAGTAAAATCGAGTCTGCTAAAAAAGTACCGGCTGTCTGCGGAAGCGTTCCGTCGGAAGTTTCGGGAAAATGAGAAAGGCAAAAGTGAGTCATATACAGAGTTTGCGTATAGGCTTATGTCGAACATGCAGGAGTGGCTCAAAGAAGAGAAAGCGTTTGGTGACCACGATAAAGTTCTGCAGTGTTTCGGGCTAGAACAGTTTTATAGTCGGTTACCGGAGAACGTGCGATACTGGGTCTTGGATAGGCCAGACGTGAGTACGGTGGCTAGAGCCGCTGAGCTAGCCGAGGAGTTTGTGACGCGTCGAGCTCGCGGAGCTAAGGACGGTCAAAAGGGTGAATTTGGCTCGAAGTTTGAGAGGCCGAAGTTCACGCCCATGAGATTAAAGGGGGACACGCGTAGTGCGGATGCGAGTGAAAGCAGTCCGACCAGACGTAAAGAGACGGCGGCAGCCAAACGCAGAAAGCGGTTCGAGATGAGGCGAGCGGGCGTTTGTTATACGTGCCAGAAGCCGGGTCACTTTTCGGCGCAGTGTCCGGAAACAACACCAAAAGTTGTGTTTTTTTCAATAGGCAGCACTGACGAGAACATGAAGCTTCTCGAGCCTTACATGCGAGACCTCCTCGTGAACGGGAAAGAGTGCCGAGTGCTTCGCGATTCCGCAGCTACGATGGATGTAGTTCACCCGTCTTACGTAGAACCCCATATGTTCACGGGCGAGTGCGCGTGGATCAAGCAAGCCGTGGAAGCTCATAGCGTGTGTCTGCCAGTAGCAAAGGTGCTTATTGAAGGACCTTTCGGAGCGCTTGAGACAGAGGCGGCAGTGTCATCTATGCTGCCACCCCAGTACCCGTACCTATTTTCAAACAGGTCCGATCACCTCCTGCGCGAGAAGGGGCTTTTGTTTGGTGAAGCTAGTGTTCAGGCCTTAACCAGATCGAAGGTTCGGGAGCTCGCTGCAAAGGCGGTAGTTGCGGGGCCGACGTTATCAAACAACGAAAAAGGGTCAGAGGCGCAGCAAGCTGATATTCAGAGCACGCCCGAACAGAATAGAATTGAGTCTGTAGCGTTGAAGGCGCCAGATACTGGAGAGGAAAATCCCGACGCGGGAAAGTTAGAAGAGCTATCTACTGATTTGCTCATCGCGCCTACGTCAGACGGACTTGATAGGTTGCTAAAAGTCAGCCGGACGGCTTTGATAGCCGAGCAAAAAAAGGATGGCAGCCTGGAAAACGTGCGCTGCAATGTCAAAGAAGGTATCGCCAGGAAAACTGCGCGTTTTGTGGAAAGAGGTGGAGTCCTGTACCGGAAGTATCTAGACCGCCGAGGAGTGGAGTTCGATCAGCTGGTCGTGCCTCAATGCTATCGTCAGGATCTGTTGCGCTTGTCACATGGGGGTTCGTGGTCCGGACACCTAGGAGTTAAGAAAACTAAGGACCGTCTCTTGCAAGAGTACTATTGGCCAGGGTGTTTTCGGGACGCAGACCATTTCGTGAGGACATGTGACACTTGTCAGCGGGTGGGCAAACCAGGGGACAAATCGAGGGCGCCGTTGAAATTGGTACCTATCATTACGGAGCCTTTTAGACGGCTCGTTATTGATACAGTGGGACCTCTGCCGGTAACAGCCACGGGGTACAGACACATTTTGACTGTGATCTGCCCAGCGACAAAGTTCCCTGAAGCAGTGCCGCTTAAAGAACTCAGCTCAGTTGAGATAGTTAATGCACTACTGTCCATATTTGCGCGAGTTGGTTTTCCTGCAGAAATTCAATCAGATCAGGGCACAGTGTTTACTAGCGCTTTGACGACAACTTTTCTCGAAAGGTGTGGGGTAAAGCTGCTACACAGCTCAGTGTACCACCCACAGTCGAATTCCGTTGAGAAGCTCCACTCCGTCATGAAGCGCGTGTTGAGAGCGTTGTGTTTTGAACATCGAACTGACTGGGAGCTGTGTCTGCCTGGGGTGATGTTTGCTTTAAGGACCGCGCCGCATGCGGCTACGGGGTTTTCGCCAGCTGAACTGGTGTACGGTCGCTCGCTTCGATCTCCGCTTCGCATGCTTCGAGAATCATGGGAAGGTAGGGGCGACGACCCAGTCGTGGTGGAGTACGTGCTTAAGCTCCTCGAACGCTTAAGAAGGGCACAGGAGTTGTCAGGTGAAGCAATGACAAAGGCCCAGCAGAGGGCCAAGGTTTATTATGATCGGACAGCCAGGGCCCGTCGTTTTGAGGTTGGCGATGAGGTCATGATATTGCGCACATCGCTAAACAACAAACTAGACGTGCAGTGGGAGGGCCCAGCGCGAATTGTTCAGAAACTGTCGGACGTTAACTACGTGGTAAGTCTGCCAGGAAAGCGGAAAGCACAGCAAGTTTACCACTGTAATCTGCTCAAACCTTATAGACAAAGGGAAGCAGTGGTGTGCATGATGGTAAACGTTCCTGAAGAGCTTCCGGTCGAGCTTCCGGGACTAGGCTCAGTGACGAACAGGGAAGACACCGGTCAAGTCATTAGTGACCTTATCAGTAAAGCACCGCTGTCGCCTGAGCAGAAAACCGAACTACACCAGCTATTACAAGAGTTTCAAGGTCTGTTCTCTGAGAGGCCTGGTAGGACTTCTGTACTTACTCATGATATAGAACTTACCTCCACAGAGCCAGTACGATCCAAGGCGTATCGGGTGTCACCCCGCCAGAGCGATATTATGGAGGCTGAGGTAAAGAAAATGCTACAGCTCGGTGTTATTGAGGCAGGTGAGAGTGATTATACCTCCCCTTTGATTTTAGTTGAGGTACCGGGCAAGGAACCTCGTCCTTGCGTCGACTACCGCAGGCTTAATTCCATCACTAAGGATCAAATTTATCCGATCCCTAACATCGAGGAGCGCCTTGAGAAAGTTAGTAGCGCTCAGTTTATTTCCACCCTAGATCTTGTCAGGGGTTATTGGCAGGTTCCACTTACAGAAGAGGCTAGTAGGTATGCGGCGTTCATTTCACCAATGGGAACATTCCGTCCTAAAGTGTTGAGTTTTGGTTTGAAGAACGCGCCATACTGTTTTTCAAGTCTCATGGATAAAGTGTTGCGGGGACAGCAAGAATTCGCTTTACCGTATCTAGACGACGTAGCGATATTCTCCGCATCCTGGTCGGAGCATATGACACACTTGCGGGCAGTGCTAACCCGCCTGCGCGAAGCAGGCTTGACAGTAAAGGCTCCTAAGTGCCAGTTAGCACAGGCCGAGGTTGTCTACCTCGGTCACGTGATTGGTCAGGGTCGTCGCCGCCCCTCTGAAATAAAAGTGGCCGCTGTGCGAGACTTTCCGCAACCGCGCACAAAGACCGATATTCGGTCGTTCTTAGGTGTCGCCGGCTACTATCAGAGGTACATCCCTAGGTACTCTGATATCGCGGCTCCCCTGACGGATGCTCTAAGAAAGACAGAGCCTCAAACAGTCGTCTGGGACGAGACAAAGGAAAGAGCTTTTAGCGCCCTAAAGAGTGCCCTAACAAGCCAGCCTGTGCTACGATCGCCAGACTATACAAAAGGGTTCATTGTTCAGTGCGATGCTAGTGAGCGAGGCATGGGCGTTGTACTGTGCCAACGGGAAAATGGAGAAGTAGAACACCCCGTCCTGTATGCTAGTCGTAAGCTGACCAGTCGTGAGCAGGCGTATAGCGCCACCGAGAAAGAGTGTGCATGTCTCGTGTGGGCCGTTCAGAAATTGTCATGCTATCTAGCCGGCTCGAGGTTTATCATTGAGACGGATCACTGCCCTCTCCAATGGCTGCAGACCATCTCTCCCAAAAATGGCCGCCTCCTGCGCTGGAGCCTCGCTTTACAACAATATTCCTTTGAGGTGCGTTACAAAAAGGGGAGTCTCAACGGTAACGCCGATGGCTTAAGTCGAAGCCCCTAACGTAGGAATCAGCCTCAAAATTGTTTGTTACTGATGTTTTTCTTCCTGAGGCAGGATTTTTTTTAACATATTGCTTTTGTTTAGTGTTTCAAAGTGATGATATGCTTTCTAGTGCAATTTTTCAATTTGTGGACGCGTTCTGAGTGATGCTAGACTACTGTAAGGAACTAGGCAGTGGTATAAAAAGGGGAAAGAGCCTGGCAGGGCTTAGTGAGGGTTGTGCCGTGCTTGCTGACTGAGCGGTTGAGTTTTCAGCGTAGTTCTAACGCTTGCCGGGAACGAGAACAAAAATGTGAACTCTCCCGAAGTCACTTTGCAGTGTCCCGTGCGAACCTGAACGAGAGAACGAGGCCTTCTCTGTGCGCTGCGCTCAAGAAACGTCAAGGGACGCCCGACTTCGGTTATGAGCATCATCGAGCGACATCCCTCCGGACAGCGGATGCAGTCCCCTGTCCATCGGGATCTCCTTTCCCCGGCGGGGCGGTCTGTTGCGTTTCGCCTGCGACACGTGGTTTTGCCGGCGCGACGGCGGCGGGGCGGCGGACATTTTGGCCCGATCGTCGTCACCGCAACACTCATCGCCAGGTGTTTCCAGGCGCGTCTGCGGCGATGCGACCGCCTAGGGATTTCGTTCCAGTCATTGTGCCCGAAACAGGCGATGCCAAAGCAGGGATCTCATTCCAGTTATTGGGCCCGAAACAGGCGATGCCAAAGCAGGGATCTCGTTCCAGTCATTGTGCCCGAAACAGGCGATGCCAAAGCAGGGACCATCTTCTCGTTACAGTCATTGTGTCCGACCGGCAGCGCCACGACAGTGTGCTGCGCAGCGCCACGACAGTGTGCTGCGCAGCGCCACGACCAGGTGCTACGAGATCGTGCGCAGCGCCACGACATGGTGCTACGGCGTCGCTACGACAGTGTGCGTCACCATTAGCCCATTGTACATTCACGTGCTCGTCTTTTGAGGGGTTCCTTCTTGCCCTCAACTGCGAGAGTATAAAAACAGCTGCCCCCGGACGCCAGAGGAGGGCTCCGATTTCTTCCGTTGAGTGAAGTGCTCTCCCGTCTCTCTACTTCGGTCAAACCTGACCGTCAACTCTTTGCGATGTTAAAATAAACAAGTTGTTTCGTTGTTACCTGTCGACTCATGCTTTGCCGGGACCTTCGGATGCTTGCAGTTGTACCCCAGGCCGCCAGGCCAACGCTACCCTTGGGGCTTGCGACCCAGGTACAACCACGGGCGTCAGCGCCGAGTTCCCATCCGATCGCTCCAGTGTCGCGATCCCAAACACCGTCTTGCACGGCACTACGCTTTTCTTATCACGCTTTCGTTCCACCAATGACGAGAGCGACCCTTCGTCGCGGGGAATTAGTGCCACCAGTGTCAGCGGCGACGGCACCCAATTAAGGGAGCGTCACATCGAGCATTACTCGTAGCCGCTCGCCGTCACCCATTGCAGGAGCAGTGATCCCCGTCACACGCGCTGCTACCGCGGACTGACCTCAGCAGCAGGCGCCGGGGACGAACATAGCGCTCCCCACCTCACGGCACCGTGCCTTCCCCCCCCCCCCCTCGGAAGCGCAGATGAACTGCGGATGCCGTGGCCGCCGGCAACTCAGCGCATGCGCAGGCTGTCTGCCCTCCGCTCCTCTTACGCTTTCCGCCTCATGGTTCCGCTGCATCCTCCTCCTGCGCTTTCCTCCTCCTGCATTCACTATCGCCTTTCTTTCATGTACCGCTGCGCTCCACGTTCGCTTTCATTCTTCGCGGTGCTGGTTCGCTCGGATGCGCCGACGCTAGCCGCAGGAACGGGTTATTAAGGGCTGCGCTCTAAAACAGCAGCTATTCGACAGGAAAACGTTGGCGGTAGTGAACGAGTTTCAAGCCTACGACCCCACGCTCAGAAGCCGAGTGTCCATCCATTGGGCTAAACCAGCGCCTGCTAGATGCAGCACTGTCTTCTTGAACGTCGCTCAGCGGCGTTCAAAAAGACATTAATGCTTTCGCATTCACAACTAATAAGGAGTGCTTAGGCGTCCTCGGATCTTTTCCTCTCGTCACTCGGCCATTATTCTGTAACCGCGCGGAGCCTGCTTTTAGCCACGTAACGAATTCATGCGTGAACGTAAAGAGAGAGACAGAGGCAACCGCGGAACTCGACAACTATACGACGACAGGCTCTGCGCTCGCCGCAGTGCGGTTAACGCTGCCGGCCGTCACACTACACCCTCGGGGACATCAAGTCTCGCAGCCGCATGCGCGTGCGACGACCCCTTCCGGGGCCGACGACGCCCGCGCGGCGTGTTATTCGCACCGGCGTTCCACCTTCCCTCCCAGCGTCCGGCAAATGTGGCGCGCGTAAGATGCGACGACCAAAACTAACCAAGCGCCGAGACGGCGAGGCATCCTGTTTCAGCACGGTTATGGTTCTCCCCCGAGCTGCGGCGCGAAATGCATTGCTCGCCGCCTAGGACGGCCAGCAGCGTGCGCGCGTAGGCAACGCGTGGGGCCTTTCTGTCTGGCATATTCCGCCATCTTTCGTCTTTGCAGCCGTGCGCGGCATTCGGGAGACAGGCGTCCCACGTTGCAGGTGAGAGGTGGACGGCGCCTTTCGTTTTTGGGCTTGTTTCACTTCCTCTCGAGTTGGGCGCGCTGCAAAGGTGCGTTCGGTTTCGTCAGGTGTAGCGCAGAGACTCGGAGAGTTCCGTCTCCATTTCGTTTCCCACCATTCTCTCTAGCTCGCTCGCTCGCGCGCGGTGCATGTATATATACCGACGCCGTGACCTCCGCTACCTTGTGCCTGCCAGCCTCGCAGAGCACGGCACCGCATGCGATGCTTGCGCAGACGCGCAGTACTGCAATTAGCGGTCACGACTTCGTGTCTCTCGTGCCTCTACTGGCCGTTTCCTCGTTTCACTTTCGGCGGTGCCCCGGTGCGCGGCAGGAACACCGCACGAGCCGCCGACGCTGCTCGCTTCCTCTGCCGGAAGGCCTCTCTGTGTTCTTGCGGGGGCCAGACCTTGTCACTGCGGCGGTATTCCGCATCCGCGCAGGAAAGTGCTCGTTTTGCGCCTCCTGGGGGCCATCAATCAGGGTGCTCCGTTTCCTCGTTTCCTTCGCGGTGTCTGTGTCTCCGCGTGTTTTACGAACAAGAAGAGAAAAAAAGAAAGCAAGAACATCGGAAGCTTGAGTAGCAGACGTCACTCGAAAGGGTGCATGTCTGACTCGTTTACCGAATCACTCGGCATCCCTTCCTATCGGCTTATAATAATTTGCGGGCTGTCACCTTGAGTTTTAAGTTCGTTGAGTTCTCTAGGTTTCACTTCGCGCTTTCTGAAAGGCTCAGAGATTATTGAGGTTGTTTGATTCTTATACGCATTTCACAAGTACGTAACGTTGGCGCACCAATATACAATGTGCCGACGACCTTTGCCAGCGCACGTGTGTCCAATTGCTCTGCGCACCTGTGAGTGTACATATATTTATTTTTATTTTATTTATCACATACTGCGGACCGAATACGGTCCAAGCCGGAGAGGCAGAATACAAAAAAGGACAAAAATATTTGAGATTGAAGAAAAGCCCGCATATTGACAAAAAGACACTAACAATCGATGATGCATGCTTATACAAAACTGGACGAGAAAACGCATAAGAAAAAGCCATAAAAGAGGACAAGCAACGCGCAACGTTAACATAGCACACCACAGGCAATGCAAACTGACGGTCCAAACCACTCATCAGGGGCAAAGTGGAGAGAACCATGTAGCAGTACATTCCAATCTGTGATTGTTCAGGGAAAAACGAATAATTATAAATATTTGTACAAGCAAAAATAGGTTCAATAAAGTGTTGATGCCTATGACGAGATTTTTCAAATGATTGTTTAGTCATGTATTTTTGGGGATCAATGCCTAGTTCCGAAAAATATAAGCGGCTAAGAAACTTAATTCTAGCAATTCTTCTGCGTTCTTTTAAGCATTCCAGCTTTGCTTCCTGCAACATAGCAGACGGAGAGTGCTAGCGTTTATAGCGGTTATATATAAAACGAGCCGCTAATCTTTGAATTTTTTCTATATCTACCGTTGTGTGAGGGTTCCACACAATACTTGCGTACTCTAGAGAAGGTCTTAGTATGACTTTGCACGCCTTGTTTCTTAGTTCGTTTGATGATCTTCCTAATTTGTGTTTTAGGAAGCTTAATTTCTTACCAGCTGAAGAGCACATGTTATCAATGTGCGCAGTCCATTACAGCTTGGACGTAATCGTAATTCCTAAATACTTATATTCCTCTACTTGTTCGACCATGTTACCGTTTATGTTATACGAAAACACCAGTTTGTTCCTTTTATTAGTAAGACACATCTGTACTGTTTTTTTTCTTTCAAAATGAATAATCATGTCCCACTTAGCAGACCATTCTGCCAGTAATTTTAGATTCACGTTCGACTGAAGTTGGTCAGAAACATAAATTATGGTTTTAAAGATGACACAGTCGTCGGCAAACAATTTAACTGAAACAGTTGATTTGGCAGAGTCTGCCGTATCATTGATATAGATGTTAAACAAGACCGGTCCTATTCCTGATCCTCTGGCGCTCTTTGGCCATATGTGGCCCTTGCGCCAATAAAAACCATTCATTCATTCATTCATTCATTATTCCCGATCTTTGGGGTACTCCCGAGTAAACAACTAAATTTCCAAAGCACGATCCGTCTATATCTAGATATCGTTGTCTATTAGTCAAATAATATAAGAAATAAATAAGAAATCGCCGGAGTGGAAATATAGAAGCCTATAGAAATTCGCAGCAAATCCACTCAGTCATGTGGAGACGACTACAAAAATGAGGGAAAAAGAGATAGCGTGAATTTTGCAATACCTTGTCTCCCCTGGCACCAATTCCACGAGTATGGACGACTATTCGTGCCTTAAGCGGCCCTGTTGTTCTAAGAACCCTGTCGTGCTCTCGCAATAGTCAAGGATACTTCAGAATTAGTGATTGCTGAGGAATTCTGCAAAATTATAACTAAAACAAGCGTATCTATTACTAGTGCTGAGATTCAATGTTCGGTTGAAATGGCAAAACAAAAAGTTCTTGCGTGTTTTCAGTCGCAGCATCTACAATTAGACTACGAATGCTCTATGATAGAGCTAAAATGTGTGCTTGTGTTTTGTAAGACAAAGACTGCTGCAGGTCCAGATTTCATTACATATGATATGTTGCAAAACATGGGACCTAATGGTCGATTGGCACTTTTTAAATACTCAATGACTTGTAGAAAAATGAGTCTGTCCCTGACTCTTGCAAAACAGCACGTGTGATACCTATATTAAAGCCTGGCAAAGCACCTTTTTCTCTTGAATCTTATCGTCCTGTGAGTTTGACGAGCTGTTTATGCAAAGGTCATGGAGAAAATGAATGGCACTAGGCTGCAATGGTGATGCGAGCAAACAGAAGCACTTCCCGATCACATGACAGGATTTCGAAGGCGGCGATGCACCATGGATACAATTTTGGCTATCGTTACGTATGTTGAACACCAACAGCGCATTCATGTGGGGAAATGTCACAATTGCGGTTTTTTCAGACATTAAACGAGTCTTCGACTCAGTCAGCCATATGTCATATAGTCATATAGTCATATAATATGTGGCCTGCTGGAACTGGGTGTCTCTGGAAGGGCGATACGGTGGATATTCAACTTCTTGAATGGCAGGTCAATATTTGTTCAAACAAGCGAAGGAAAAAAGTTCCTCTCACAATATTATTCAAGGAGTCCCACAAGGCAGTGTCTTAAGTCCGTTTCTCCTTAATTGTGTGATGGCAGATTTACCGCGGAGATTTCAACGTGCACTACTGTACTCTATATATGCGGATGATGTTTGCATTTGGGCCTCTGGTTCAAGTACCAGCCATGTTCAGTCAGTTTTGCAGGAAGGCTTAAACATTGTGGACCAATTTTTAATAGAAAGAAGAATGGAACTCTCTTACAGTAAGAAGGCTGCGTTGCCTTTCGACATAGGACATCTAAAAGATCTTCAGATATGCCTTGAAAAACAACCTCTAGACATAGTGAAACAACACAAATTTCTGCGGGTTATACTAGAAAGGCAACTTTCTTGGAAATCTTACATTAAAACCCTCGAAAACAAATAAACTCATTAATAAATGTTCTTCGCCGCGTAGCAGGCACAACATAGGGAGGGTCGGTTTCATCCTTACTAAAAGTATATAATGCACTTATAAAGCAAAAGATAGCATATTCTTCACCTATTTTGCATGGAATCTCCCGTTCATCTGAACAGAGATTCCAACGATTAATAGCTAGGGGCCTTAGAGTATGCTTAGGCGTTCCTCGAGCAACCTTAAGTTGCTTAGTAATTGCAGAGGCACGCCATCCTCCATTTCCTATTATGAGGACGGTTGAAACCTGTCGACACTACTTTCGCGTTTTCAGTGCAGCACAAAAGGCAACCACTAGCAAGTGCACTTATTGAGAGAGAGAGAGGGCGAACATCAATTCGGTGATTCAGGTGAACAAAAACCTAATACCACATAACAAATTTTGGTTCTCAGATATCTCTTGCCTTCCATGAGGACTCGTAGCTCCAAATATTGAACTTTCAATTGAAGGAATTATTCGAAAACGAGATATGTTTATGCTAGCAGCACAGCTGGCGTTATACCAAATATACGCTCGATACCCTGGCTGTATTCAAGCGTATGCAGATTGTTCTTGCCAAACAAATTCTTCTACAGTTGCCTTTGTCATTCCAGAATGGAACCAAATACAGACTTTTAAGCTATCCCACACGACGTCATCAACAACAGAAGAGCTTTTTGCAATGTTGCCATTGCTACGCTACATAAATTCAATGCATAAATGGGAACAATGGGTCATCCTTTGTGACTCGCAGGCAGCTTTGTCTTCACTTCAGAGTGACATCAGAAATTCGCAAAACACGGCGTTAGTTAACGAGACGCTTATGGAACTCACAAGATCAAATGAGGAAGATCACACGATAACGTTCCCATGGATACCTGGCCACTGCAATATCCCTGGCAATGTTGCAGTAGATAAGGCAGATGGACAAGCGCATGTTAATAACGCCACACATGGTCTCCCTGTAACACAAGGCGAATTGCGCCGCATACTAAGGCAGAAGGTATCAGCCCGTGGTTGCAAAGTGACATGGTTTGATCAGAACTCGAAATCTTCAGATTTATTTCCCATTGACCCACCACTTCAATTTAAGATCCCGTCCACATTAAATACAACCGGAGCCTTTGAGACGCTGATTCACCATCTGCCGGCTCGGTACCGCGTACCCAAAACTCTTTCTGAATAAAATTTCAAGATCTGATAGTGCGGAATGCACTTGTGACCACGCTGATGAAGATGTACAACATCTTCTGCTTCAATGTCTGCGACACGACACACATAGACAACGCTTAGCACTTGATTTAGTGGTGTTAGATCGCAGGCCCTTCTGCCTCAGGAAGATGTAAGGTCCTTGGCCACCATACTCATTGCAAAGACGAGCGTTATTGGCCCTTCAAAGACCTCTAGAAGCGAGCAATATTCTCGGAAAGTATTGAGTAGAGTGTTTAAATGTGATAGCGCATTCTATGTTTTTCTTTTACCCGACTTTGGCCAATCCAGTGCCTGGTTTTTTGTAACTTCATAAGAATTTAATTCCTGATTTCGTATGTGCTCTTTGTCTAGCTAAGTGACTGGACTTTGTGTTATTATGATTTGGAGTTGTCTTTCAGTTATAATGTGACATTAGTGTACTTATGATACCGGAATTTGTGTTGTTATGATTTATTATATTTTTTATCCTTATGTGAAAAGGAGTAGGCGGCGCGAATTAGAGGCGACATGATCTCCTAAATACCATATAATAATAATAATTGAAGAAAATATCTAACCCCGTTAATTATTTCGCAATGTATACAAATTGTTTTTATCTTCAGGATTAGTTTATTGTGAGGCACCCTGTCGAAAGTTTTGGAGAAGTCCAAAAATATTATGTCCACCTGACCATTAATTCATATCTAGGACTTTAGCAAATTCATTAATGATGTCTATTAACTGCGTGTTAGTAGAAAAGCCTCGTCGGGTCTCATGCTGTGCGTTGTGTATGATATTGTGTTTGTCCAAAAAGTTATTTAAATATTTTACCAGAATATATTCCAACACCTTGCAAGAAATACACGTAATGGAAATTGCTCGATAATTACTGAATTATACCGGGCTGTTCTTCTTTAAAACTGGAACAACACGAGCCAGGGGCCAACCTGTCTGCACTTACCCGTTTTTAAGGGCTTAATAAATATTATGAGAAGAAATCTACCTATCAGCTGTGCGTATCTCTTAAGAAAAATAGTCGGAATTTTAGCTGGACCTGCTGGCTTCTTTGCGTCTAAACGTAAGAGCAATTCAACTGCACCCTCCAAGGATATGGACAGACCGCCTGATCCGTCTGTTGCGTTAGTGACATCACAATCGTTGTCCGGCTTTGAAAACACGCTTTGAACGTGATAATTAAACATTTCCGCTGTTTTCATGCTGTCTGTAATGAAAGTGTTTCTCAATGCCACCTGCTAGATTCGTCGATGGCCCTTGCCAACACCACCTTGTGCCCCAAGAACGGCCAGAATTTTCGTGGGCTTCCTGATGCAAGACGCCCAAGTGTTTCAGTGAAACAGCGTTCTCAAGATTCTCGCATTTTGTACTCAAGGGTAGTTTTTAGTTCTTTAAGATTCTTGTCGTCAGCGCACTCTAATGAGCTGCGACGCGTTAGCCTACGTTTCATCTGGAGCAGCTCTCTGGTGATCCGAGGGCTCTCTGGACCAACCTCTTTCAGACTGTTTGGAATAAGCTTTTCTATACAGTGATGACACCACGATTTAAATTTGGTCCATAATAGGTCAATATCATCATCACAAAAATAAAAAAAGACGGTCCTCTAAATAAAGCACAGTTTGAACACCACCCACCGCAGAATAATCTTTTACCAACCACAGATTTCAGTTTTTAAAAACCCGCCCATCGCGGGAAGATACAAGTAAAATAAATAAGATCGTGATCAGCCATTCCATCGTGAACTTGCGTTACATGATCGTGATTGTGGTTTGAGCAAAATAAAAGGTCTAAAATTCAGGAAGCAGAATTTGTTACACGTGTTGGGACAAGGACTATTTGATTAGGGTTATATGGAAGCATTTTGTCAAACACTTCAGAACTGTGCGCATCAACCGAACCGGACTTCCTTTTCGTCGAGTTAATACAAGGAAGGTTAAAATCACCAGCGACAATTATGTTTTGATCGCGGTATTTTTCTAAGTAATCGTAGAGTTCTAAAAAAAATTCTAGTGCGGATCTAGGTGGCCTGTAAAGTGCCGCCACAATGAAAGTGTTGCCGCTGAATTCGACTTTGCAATAAACACCTTCGCGACCGTTATCAACTTCTGGCAGCGGAAATGATGGAAGTCCGCCTTTTACAATAATTGCAGTGCCGCCTCCTTTTGTTTCACAATATTTCCGATAACCCTAATATGAAGGTGTGAATACGCAGCTACCTGGTATACCAGCGTGAAGCCACGTTTCTGTGATGACGACTATGTGAAGGCCGTATGAGAACAGTATGCGTGTAAATGCGTACATGTGCGCGTAAATGCAATGTCACTCAAGGTAATATCGCTCGAATATGATTACCCGCACAGGGCATACATGCAATTAATCCATTTGTCGCGGCGCTGGCCACTGGGATAATTTGAGCCATTTTTGTGCATCAGGAATGCACTAAAACGTTGTCTAAATCGGTCACCACATTTTACTCAATCATATTCAAATGCAGGACTGAGATCCTGTTAATAAAGGTTATACTGTCAAAGGTGTGCAGAAAAATATACGCGCTGTTTAAGTTAGCTCGTGCCAAGCCTTAAAAATTCCACGTTTGGGTTACGAGAATTGAACCAACTTAGTACTGTTCACTGTTCTTTTGAGCAGCTCAAAGTATTTTTAGTATGAGCTTACGTAAATAATTAACAATTAGTAATTAACTGTTAAAGTATTGCTTTGAACGCAAAGTCTTCAATGGAAAGGTTGTATGTAGATCAGATGGAGAAATATATCCAAATAATTTTTGTTCGTCATGATAATTACTGTGGTTTTAATCTTTCCAGGCTTCTTAAGGAAGCGCGCGAAATTTGAAAAGTACCACGTGGCTGCAGGCTTGGGTGCCGCGACATTAGTGCCCCAAATAATCTCCAGCGACCGATAGAAGTGGACGCGCCGCCGAAGTAGCAAGTGACCTACGTTAAAGATGGCTTAAAGTGGTGTCGGAAATGGTAACAAGGTTTCTAGCGCGAAACGAGAAAGAACGGAAGCTATTGAGGACGCGGTTAACAGCCCCGCCGTGAAGCAGGAGCGGTCAGAAAGCGATTGAATACGTGTATTTGGGAGGTCGACCGTGGTAGAAAGGGAAACTGTGACAACGGAACATCCCGTGCTCTAAATTTTAGGGACGAGATAGTCGACCTTATTAATTGCGCAATCGTGGGGAGATGCCCGCGAAGATGCGAAGGTCTACTGCCGAACACGAGGTCAAGGTTTCGATTACCGCGCGAGGTGGTCGCACTTCGATGGAGGCTTAATATATAGAAACGCTAGTGCGCCTAGCTTTGCTTGCGAAAGCCTAATTGTTAAATGCCCCAGGGCCGCGTTTCGTATAGATTTACCGTTTCCTTCATATCATTCGTCTTGTCAAGTGGCTGATCTCAACAACGTCAGCAGTTAGGCGGCGTCGAATCTGACGGCGAGAACAGCGCATAAAATTAAATGAACAGCTACGAAATAATGCCCCAGATGACCAAAATTAATCCAGAAGCCCAATAGTGCTCATTGCCTCCTAACCAAGCTATGGCTCTGACACGTCAAGTCCCATTACTTAATATAATAACTTTTAATGTAAGAACATGAACCCTCAGTACAGGTAGGCGTATGGGTACATCCAGTACCTCCCCGAACCACGGGAGTGCAGAGCTTCGCGGTCACGCGGATTATAGTCGCCGCACTTGAAATAGCCACAAAGAGAAAGGCGCTGCCGTGGGCCGGTCATCTGGTCGGCAAGGAAGAGGGTGAACGGGTGAACCGTCTTGATTCCGTCTAGACGTCGGCGCGTTTCATAAAGCACGGCACCCGGCAGCGAGAGTCACGCGGCATCCGCGGCGCCGATGCGCCCAGCGCACGCACACGCACGCACGCAGCGCGCCGCAAGCGCAACTACCGTCGGCCCTTCGCCGTCTACGAGGCAGGTGCGCCCCTTCGAGGAAGGCGCATTTCCGTGCAGCACGGGCAAGCCCGTAGGCATCGGCTTGTGTCCAGCGGCGACACGCGCGAGCCCGAGAAGGTGCGCGGCTTATCGTAGTTCGATCGGGCGCCGCATCTTTCCGCGAGTGTCGCGCCACTGTATGCGGCAGATGCGCCGAGCTTCCAAGCTGTGGCAGCCCGGAGAGACTGCGTTCTAATGCGAGACCGACCCTCTTTCTCGGCTTTGATCTCGGATCCCCCTTCTTCTTCTGCACGCGAACTCGGCGGAGTGGTGCAGCGGACGAAGCCAGGCCGGGTGCAGCGTTTCTCTAGAGCTCAAGAAGGCACCCCCGCGTTCGGTCCGAGAAAGGGGTACTGCGCTCTTCGGTCCGCATACGCACACAATCCGTGCCCTTTCTCCTCCTCGGGGGTGGATGTTTGTTTAGGGATGGCCGAAGGCTTTGCCCCGCGTGCTGCGGTGGCAGTGGCCACGGCCACTGACCCCTGCGGTGGGCTACCCCTCCCAGTTTGAAGACTAGTGCTTCGGCAGGGGCGGCGGGCAAGTACGCCGACGAGCAACACTGTCGCGCGCGACCTCGCTGAAATTGCCGCCGCCGCCGCCGCCGCCGCTGTCGGCAACCCTCCGTAATTGAAAGGGGTGCGCAGAGGTCGCTACCGGGCGAGCATTTGTACAACAGCGTCGCACAGTGCAAATCTGAACAAATGCGAGAAGCACTTTGCGGGTTCCTTTCTGCTCTCGAATTTAGCAGCGCTGATTGTCATGTGGGGAGTTGCTCAGTGCAAAGTGTTGCATTTATTATGCTTTTTTTGCCCGTGTCGGTGCAGTGTGTTTGAAAGAGGAAGTGAAAACATGTCTTCGGTGTTTGTTCTGCCGCGAACGACACAAGAACTGTACCCACATATGCAGGAGGCGAAGTTGTTTTTGCTTAACTTGCATTGAATAAGTAAAAAAAAGAAACAGTATTACCCTGTCCGAAGTGTACGGTCGCAAATTTGAGCCGCCATTGTACAGGCTAGCCTCATCTTCCTTTGAAACACTGGCTCTTACTTGTGTTTTATATGGAGAGAAATTGACAATTTGGATAGGTCCATAGGTGCATGCCTGGCAGAGCACAGACCTGGTTAGTGTTCGTGTAAACGATGAGTCACTTAGGAAGCAAGACAAATCTGCTGATTTCATCTTTCTTTTTCTTATTTTTGCGGAACATTGTTGTTTATTAAGTAACCAATAGTCTAACGCACGCTTCCGAAGAGCCGGCCTCGAGTCTAAATACACGTTGCATAAGTGTTTCTATACTTCATGCATAAAGAGAGCATCCAAACTCTCGAACTTTTGTCTAAAGCCAAACGTTAAACACAACACCACAGCAAAACGAAGCAAGCCGGAGGAGCGAAATGAAGGGTAAGCGGGACAATTAAACGTTTACTGTTACTACCCGCCGGGGTGTCGCAGTGGCTTCGGCATTGCGCTGTTAAGCCCGATGCCGCGGGATGGGATCTCGGCCAGTTCGATGGAGGCCAAATGCAGAAACGCCTGTGCACCCTACATTGGGTGCACGTTAAAGTACCCCAGGTGGTCGAAATTAATCCTGCGTCGCCCACTACGGCGTGCCTCACTATGAGATCGCGGCCTCGGCGCGTCAAACCCCATAATCTATTTTAACTTAAGTTTACTGTTACAGTGACCGACGCCGTGTTTATTTTTCTATATCAATGAGCTTCGCGTTAGGTGGTTTACAGGGGGCACCGCGCGTGATACTGGTGACAAGTCAGGGAAGAGCAGGCCAAGATTAGTTTTTCAAGAAAGGCTAATGAACGTGGCTGAAAATTACTGGCCGGCTAAATTCCTCAAATATCTGTACTTCAGGAGCGCGGACAAGGAATGCAGGAAGAGGTCAAGAAAGTTGGCTATCAAGTACAGGGTAATTGAAAGTGTTAAATAGACAAGGGAGGATTCATGAAAAAGAAACTGGGAGAAACAAAGACGGTAAATTGGAAGCAAAGGATGAGCAGCAGCAACAACAACAACAACAACAACAAAAGACCATGGAGATTTACAATAACGACAAGAAACAAATCGGTAGGGAAAATCTGTATCCTAATGCAACGGGCACTGCCTTGCTATTTGAGGCTCGAGCTGGCTGCCTGAATGCAATAGCATACTCCAGCAGATATGAGATATAAGTCATAAGGGAAAGGGAGGGAGATTAACCAGGCTGAGCCCGGTAGGCTACCTTGCACTGGAGAAGCGGGAAAAGGAAATATGCGCCACAGGATGAGGCATGTATGCGATTAAAAAAAGAAAAAGCGCGAAAGTGGCTCGTCACATCGTAATGGAACGCCAATATATTCATCCACCGAGACCTCTAACGAGTGTCGACCTTCCAGAAACATTGGGATTTAAAAAAGGTGGCACTATTAACTGGTCAGCAATCGTGCTAAGTAAGATGCGATTAGCGTATTGGTGAAAAAAAAAAAAACAGCGATGAGATTTATAGAACCGGTATCATTGCAAACGTAGGTAATTGTTCAAAATAGTTGCAGATATTACAAATACGAAAGTTAAGATCGAGACCGTATAGACAAAGGACTAGATAGCGACAGATTTTGTAAAAGCCGCACCCAGTTTCAAAAAAAAAAATTAAATTATGGGGTTTTACGCGCCAAAACCACTTTCTGATTATGAGGCACGCCGTAGTGGAGGACTCCAGAAATTTCGACCACCTGGGGATCTTTAACGTGCACCTAAATGTAAGTACACGGGTGTTTTCGCATTTCGCCTCCACCGAAATGCGGCCGCCATGGCCGGGATTCGATCCCGCGACCTCGTACTCAGCAGCCCAACACCATAGCCACTGAGCAACCACGGCGGGTACCCAGTTTCTAAGAAGATGTCAATAATAATAATAATAATAATAATAATAATAATAATAATAATAATAATAATAATAATAATAATAATAATAATAATAATAATAATAATAATAATAATAATAATAATCGTCGTCGTCATGATCATCATCGTGACGGATGCCCTATTTTCATAACATCGCTAGGAGAAAGCGTGAACTTAACAAATATCACTAAAAGTGATGCCATTTTTGTGCTCCACGTTTCCTTCAGTACGTCATGAATGTTTCAATGTTTACGCTCTCGGTAGCAAGCAGTACATATAACATATTCCTGAGGATTACACAGTGGTGTCGACTTGAACGAGCAGTTCGTCCGCATCGGTATGCAAATAATTTGGGCTTGCACGGCGGCCGGGTTCCGCTGGTGTGCGTACGTGCCTATAGCTCGTGCTGACCGGTGGCGCCTGTAGATATCTTCTGGCCCTGGGCTAGGCACCGAGTGCCTTGACTTCTCGCAGGACCAGGGTCCATCTTGGAGAGAAGCCGCGGCCCCATGCTTGGCGCCAAATTGCAAAAGACACGATCCAAAAGCCCTGACTAGCGGGCTGCAACCACTGTTAGACTGGTTCCCTCCCTCATCCTCTAGCCACGGTGCTGCTGTGGCTACCGTGGCAGAAGGTCCGCGCAAAATTATGAGAAGCGGAGGAATCAAGAAAGCAGTGAGAAAAGCCGAGTGAACCCGACAAGCAAAGACGCACCCTTTCCGACGAAACTAACGCGATGAACTATGAATCACAGTTGGTGTATCACCAACGCAGGCCTTTGTAGTCTCTCAACATATGCAGCAGGAGAGCCTCGCTAATTATTGTTCATTATTGTTTGTTTCTCTGATTCTCTCTTTCTCTCAGCGGATACAGAACAATAACAACGTTTTTTTTTGTGCTCTATTAACGGCATTTTGCCTTCTGCCGGATTCAAAACACCAGATGCAAATCAAAATCATCATCATTATAATCGTCGTCATCATCACCATCATCAGCATCATCAGCATCGTGACGGACGCCCTATTTTCACAGCATAACTAGGGAGGAGCCTAGTTATGTTATAAACCTCAAATGGGGTATTTAATGAATGAATGAATGAATGAATGAATGAATGAATGAATGAATGAATGAAACTTCAGCGCATCGTCGGACTCAGTGTGGTGCCACAAACAGACTTACGCAAAATGTGAAATCTTCAGCAATGTTTGGGCACCTGACGGCCTAGCTTCACGCTCTTCCCTCCGTGTAGATTTAGGCACAGACGGTCAATCTAAGTGGTTTCTTGCTAAATAGCCCACCATCCCTGCGCACGCCCGAGCATACTTTGAACACAGAGCTAGAATAAACTCAGGCACTATGAGCAGCGTCGCCTCAGCAAGAGCCAATGCAGCCCCAGACAGCCTTGCTATAGATGTGCGAAACACGCATTTCTCAGTAACGAAAGCGATCGTTAACTGCCGGATGAGCCCTTGTAAGCCAAGAGTGAAAGATATATGTCGTGAGAGAAGCTGTAATGTACTTCTTGGAAAGAGCAACGGCCACGCGGCATGGGCGAGGTGCTTTGCGCGTTGCCTAAACTAAACAGAGATTAACAGGAAGATGGGGAAAGTGGTGCAACAAGAATGGTGGTCACAGACTGGAGCTGACGTTTCTACAATGGTTCCCTTGCCGAAGCGTGTGTATATATATATATATATATATATATGGTCTCCAAGCTGTGACATCACTTCACCGGTCATTTATTTTTGGTTATATCTGTCGCTAGCAAATTTAGGACAAAGCATGGTATACTGTGAGCAAGTTTAACTTCCGTTGGTAATGTTCTGTGTTCCTTTTAGCAGCTGGTCATCGATTTTGCCGACGATTAACGCGCCTTTCTGTTCATTTCTTCTGTCGCTAGTGACTTTTAGCAAAGTTGATAGTCGGAAAGAAAATGGCTATCAAAGAATAGTAGTGAATGCATATCTGGTTGCCCCTTATTGGTACAAATGCGTACGGCCTGTCTTTCGATAAGCTGTCGCCAATCACATACGTATGCTTCGGTTTTTAATCCATTTGCTCTTTCTGAGGAGCACAGCGCCATCAATGCTGCGGCTTGAATCATTTTATTCGAAAGCTTACGCTAATAGCCGATGCGCTTTAAAGAATGATACAAAATACTGGGAGGTTAACTAGTACCAAGCTCGGTTGCCTCATCAACTGTGCTTCCGTCGGGACGACGAACCCAGAGGTGGCCGAGCAAGTGGCCACTGCACTCGCCATGCAAGACGGTCGGAGAGACAGGGTGTACAGCGATTCGAAAGCCGCCATCAGGGCCTTCCAGAAAGGCCGGGTAGCCCGGCAGGTAGTTCAAATTCTGAAAGGCGCCAAACAGGGCAACACCTCCATGCACTCGATCGTTTGGTTCCCTGCACACGTCGGGGCGATTGAGGGGGTTCCTCTGAACCTCAACGAGTCTGCCCACGAGGCTGCGCGCGGCTTTACCGACCGCGCTGCCCTCGGATCGGGCGACTCTCTCCCCGGACACAGAGACGCTCCTCTCACACACAACGAAATCACGAAATTCTTTTACTTAGAGAGAAGGGTTTTCCCCCCGCCTCACTCCAAGCTAAGCAGGCCGCAGGCGGTCACACTAAGACTTCTGCAAACGAACTCGTACCCAAATCCGGCGTCCCTTAATAGCATATATCCAGAGATTTATCCAAATTGTTCTTGCGTGGCCTGTGGTGAGGTAGCTACGTTGCCTCATATGCTCTGGGAGTGCGGGTCGCTGGGCCCGAAGTTCACCAAGGAAGAGTGGGACGCGCTCCTGCGAAGTCCTGTCTTTGAGGATCAAATCCTGGCCGTCCAGCGCGCCCGCGATCGGGCCGGCAGACTAGATCTGTCAGTCCCGTCGTGGGATTAACCGGGTGCGCGTTTTATCGCGCTTTGCTGGACCAAATAAAAGTTTATTCACTCACTCGGTTGCCTAAACCAACGCAAAGGGAGGGGTAAAGAGGAAGAGAATAAAGAATACGAGATATGACAATTTGGGTACATCGTAGACACACTGACGAATTGTAAGGTTCAGTACTATAGCTGTTTCGCAGGTAGTCCCTCAGTCCGGTAGACTTCAGAAACCACTACAGGGCTGTTGCGGTTTTCTTCTGCTGAGATGCGGGAAGCATTGGCCCCAAGATCTCCTTCCCCTCTGAGAAAGCTGCTTCGTTTTCTTAGCCAAGAGAACCCCTCGATTCTGCTCCAGCAGAACTTCCTGTAGCATGATGTCGGTACGGTGGTACAGTATCACCTATAGAATGTGCGAGTACAGTTGAGAGGCACCTCGATTAAACAATTGTGAGAGGCTTGTAGCCTTGGCGTGACAACATAATTTAGTCGAGAAAGGTGACCGCGCCGTTGAAGAAAAAAAAAAAAAAACACTTTTCCAACAGACGTTGTGGATTCTCTAAGCGATCACTTAAACGGCGCCAATGACAGTCGTCAGTAATTAATTAGTCGCACAATTTACACGTTCGTGCAGTAAGTGCTCCTAGCCTCAGAAAAGTGCACTATATAGCACAACGAGAAATGCAGGCGACGCAGAAGCACGGCTAGCTGACATCAGCATACACCTTCGCTCTATTCCGGAGAGCAGCAGAGCGTGACATCCTTTATTCTTTACGCCGTGTTACTTTTTAGTTGGGACAGCCCGCGCATACCGGCCTGCGTGCAGAAATACGTGGCTCTCTGTCAGCTTCCCGGTCACCGAGTGTTTCAGCGTGCCAACTTTCAATTCCACGTCGCCGCGCTCCGCATATGAGTTTCCCGAATCATTCTTGCGCATCCAAGGCACGCCGGGGCAGCCCATTTGGCACTCGGGCTATTCCTTGATAACCTAATATTTAGACGCATCAGGAAGCCCTGCGTGGGCTACGGTCAAGAGCGCGGCGCAAGGCGGTCGCGCCCTCGAGGAAGAAGAGGGAGAGAGGGAGAAGGGACAGTAAATTCAAAGTACGGCAAAGACGCGTGCACGTCCGTCGTCCTGAAAACACAGATTCGAGAAGGCCATCTCTGCTCCCGTTACGATAGCCAAGCATCGCAGCAAGATACGTCTGCAGATTTGTCGGCTGGCTCTCTGCCTTCACGAGAAATGCGCGTCGCATTGTTCATGCCGTCTGGACAGAAAGGGTCACCGTTCTGTTGCATTTCTTCGAGCGCCACTGCGCGCGGCGAACGGGCGGTGAGGCCACCGGGCACTGCTGCGTCTCCATATTTTATCCTCTTCGTCGCACTTCGCCGCTCATTTTTCTTCCGTCACAGTGTTTGTCCAGACCTCCCCTATAGTCCCTTGCACGGACTGCTCGCAGGCGTTCACTGCACAGCGCACGGGCGAGCGCCGTTAAGACGTTTTTAATGTCTCTGTATTTGCGTACTTTTCATTTTTGTATAGTTAACTCCTGGCAGCCTTCGCCCAGTGGCCGTCTGGAAGATGCCTCGTTTCCTTGAAACGCTGCGCGGGGATTCCCGCCCGCGTGGCGTCTGGTCGGGAAATGTTCTCACCCACTCTGTCAGACCTCCCCTCCCGTGTCTCCGCCTGCCGGCGTCAGGGGAACTTTCGTAAAAACGTGTCGACGCGATCGCAACGCAAAGCCTAGTCGTTCCTTCTTCCTGCGACTTAGCCTCTCCTGACGGAAAAAAAAAAGAATATTGTTTCTTCATTTGGCTAATCATATACCGCCCTGTATGCGGTAGCCGGAAAGGTAGGTCTCAGATGCCATGAAACCAACTTAATTGCGCTGACATTTAACTATTATAATGTCGACAGGACGATTACTTCCTGACAGATCTACTCCCATTAAACCATAGGCGGAACGGCAGGCCGTTTTCTGCCCATGCAAGTTGGGTCTTGTTAAGTACCATCGATGCCGACACATAATAAATGTGGCAGGCTGTAATGCAATGTGCCCAAGACGGGGAATGAATGCAGAATAAGAAAAAAAAATGAATAAGCACTTGTATGGTGCGCAAAGTTCTCCTGAACTGAGTACGTGTGCTTGCGCAGACACAAATAAGACACACAGAGAGAAAGATGAATGTCGATCCCAGCAAGAAAAAAAAGAAAAAGAAAATGAAGGCTAGCCATCAAGTGCTTCCGCCAGCACATGAAGTTTTAGCCTCAGGGCACGCAGTGATGGTATGCGCGAAAGCAGACACGTATTAAATTGCGATGACAAATGGAAAGCACGCGAGAGTAACGGATAGCGGTAACTCGTGTTGACCCGTTTCCTATTATCCTCCTCTGAAATATAGCACATGCGCACTCTCCGAGCAAATCGCGAGCAGCTCTCTTCGCTCGTGCCTTAACTTCGCGCCGCAAGGGGTGAGCGTGTGTGGTGCCCTAATTATCGCAGTTATCACATTCCTGCACGCCAACTGTGAAGTTTACCACTGCTCGCGAAATGCTTCCTCGCTCCGGTTTCAGCACGTATCGCCCTAGAGCGAGGCTTGCGTATCGGTTGTCCCCCGCGTTCGCTTAACTATCGCCCGCCCCCTTAACGAGCACGCGCCCCGATCACCGTCCGGACTAGCAGTGGGCCGGCCATGCCCACAGGTGCGCCCGCTATTTATCACAGCCCTCGTTAAGAACTGCCATGTACGTATGCGTATATTACCCGATTCAGAAGTGGGGCCACGAGCCGGCGTGTGCAGTGTATTTAGGGGAAGGTCACGGGTGCGGTCACTATCGTATGTCGGTACAAGACGGCGAATTTAAATTTTCCGCCCGTAGCCGATATGGAGTTACAATGGGGGTCGGTGGGCGGAAAGGGGGTCACGGTCCTGGCTAGTAAGAAAAATGTGGATTCGCGAAGGAGCTATGCGGGACGGCGTGTTTTGTTTCTGAAGCTGCACCGCTGGATAGGAAAAGTGGTGCGAATTGGTATCGCTTGAAAAATCGCGGGCTTCTGGCGCCGCAGCAGCAGTCATGAATTATACGAAAGGCGCAGAGACCGATACTAATGGAAACGTCTATAAAGATAAATGAGAACATTTTGGAGCTGCCAGGTCGCAATATTCCTAACACTCGACAAATAAATCGGCAATCAGAAACGCGGTCATAAACGTATGCATGCGCGCAACGTACAAGAGCGCGCACACATGCAGGTAACTGTATGATGACAGTTGCCTAAAAGAGAAGGAAAAAAACGAGAAAGGCCCGTAGCTATGGGGCAGTCATTGGCATTGGTGGCTTTAGCTATTTCCGTGATAGTTAAAAAAAAGAAAACAGAACGAAAACGTTAACATCAAAGTCAATGCCACTGTCACTCGGAAACCGAACAAGTAAGGCGCTTCTCCGCACTTACCGCAGGGCGGCTCAACAGCAGCAACGTGAGAAAAAAAAAAAAAAAAACTGGGAGAGTGAGCGTCAAAGAGAGAAAGAGGGAGAGAGAGAGAATTCCTTAAAAGGATATAAAGAACCAGCGCACCGATAATTTCTGGACGACTACGTACAACGCGCTAAGTTATAACATGTGTAGCGGCGATACTGTACGAGCTGTCTTCACCCGACTTTCAATAACTCCAATGTTGGAACTTAATTGCAACATTGCCTGACGTCCATCAAATTGTCCAGCTTATATCTTTGACTTTCTTCATTTCTCAGCTTGTTTCCGTATCTCTTTCAGTTAACACATGACGACGACTCAAGGTTGCAAGTACGAGTGTCACGTCACGTTACGTGCACATTGCTTACAGACAAATTCCAATTTCCTAAAACGCTAGGTCTAAAGCGATGGAAAGAGCTTATCGTGGTAACAGCGGAGACAGCCAGAAAGACCAATGAAGTTTCGAGCAGCGCATTGTCCTCACGAGCCACTAGGAAACAATAGTTAAGCCCTCTGCACCGCCTGATTTCCGTCTAGAAGAAGGTGAAGCTTGAAATAATCGTCGCTGCAATTTTCCATCGAATGCCGGCACAGTGAAGTTGAGCACCGACTCACTGACAATGGGCTCCAAGCGCTGCTTTATTTCTGCTTTCAGTGTCAACCACAATTTTCATCGCATTTCTGAGGGCAGGCTTTTTGAAGGCGTGAGAGACGCAGGAAGTGATCCCGCTCACTCAAAATGAAGAGCTCGAGGAGCGGGCCGAAGGCGATGACGCCGTCAAGTTGAACGAAATGCCGCAAACCGTTTGCTTTATTATCTCCCCCTTCCCCCCTTCTACTTTCCTATACATGTATAGATCTTTAACTACTTTGGACTTCGTCGCTACCATTAAGGACATAAGAGAAAATTACAGTTACGTTTGACTGCCTCATCTTAATTTTGCATAACAACACCAGCGTTCGATACGCCCAGAGGCAGGCGTTTGATCTCCTCTGAACAGTAGCAAGGGTTCAAAGGAATTGTAGAAGAAACCTGGAAATCAAATCAAGCGTATATGGACGACACGCTGTTGTTAGGAACACCTACAGGATGTCGGCTGCCTGAGTGACCGAAGACCTGCGTAGCAGGCCAAATTATACGGCGAGGTTATTAGAGAGTTTTAGCCCAGCGGGTTTACGGCCAGCGGAGCGGAGCGGGCGAGCGGAGACTCGACTGCGCATGCGCACAACGCTGAGGCGGCCAGCGCTTTTATGGAGCAGCGTTTACGCCCGCTGGAAAGCACTCTCCAGCGG
Organism: Dermacentor variabilis; assembly: GCF_050947875.1. Classification (NCBI taxonomy): domain Eukaryota; kingdom Metazoa; phylum Arthropoda; class Arachnida; order Ixodida; family Ixodidae; genus Dermacentor; species Dermacentor variabilis. Next base: position 147,736,734 of record NC_134571.1, on the reverse strand, counting down.
AGGGTATACGCAGCGCGCGAGCGTGCGTAAGCGCGCGCGGGCATGTATGGGAAATGGAAGATGGCAGCCGCGAACATGAACGCCGGCAGTTCTGCATCGACGACGGCGACTGCGGCGCTGACCCGTACATTAGTACTCAGTATATTATTAACAAATAATGTACTGAGAACACGTAATATATCTTATTCAACATTTCTTGCATTATAAAACAAGCGTCATTCAAATTCATTTCTCAGTAACTCCTGTTCGGACCACTAGGTGGGGAAGCAGAGCGCCCCGCTCTCTCCGCTCGAGCGGGTGAGTGATCCGCCGGGCTAAAATTCTTTTTTCGCGAGCCGCTCCGCTGGCGCAACGGTGGAGACCGCGAGCGGAGCGAAACGTAAACCCGCTGAGCTAAAACTCTCTATTGGCGGGGCGGATGCGACGGGAGAACTTGGAGGCATGGTCGACGCTAGGTCTAAAGCGATGGAAAAAGCGTGACTGCAGGACGTCCAGTATGAAAAGCGACAACAGAACGTAATGCGCTTCCCCGGCATGATGATTAACGACCAGTAAGGCGTACGCAAGCAAAGGCTGACCGCAATCTGTTTGGCACATATGACATTTCTGTTGGCTTTCGTGAATATAAGACACTGGCATTTGCATTACCGACAATCTTTATTTTTCGTTTTTTTTTGCTTGCGCCGTTGTGTATACGCAAACATCCTATAAGGCCACAGACCCAGTGTAATGCGACGCTCTCTGGTTTCAAAGCCCCGGCAGATATTGACTCACAAATACCTGGCGGCATCGAGCTATGCTTAATATGAGAGGAATACAGTTTAAGTGTTTGCAAATCCTCCTTCGAGTCTGCGCGCATTACTCGCTTCTTTCATACGGCTAAGCTTTCGTGATGTTAAAGTGAATGGAGTGATAAATGGTGCACAACTCCTTGGTCACAGACGAAACGAGATCAGATAGAGACTCGCTCAGCTATCGGCACGGAGCATTCGCTTTGCATGGGCAAATTTCGAAAGCTGCAGCAGCTCATGCAGCCGATGGCGAGGCGCTCCCATACAACTTTATAAGTGGTGTGTCCCCGTCGTTTCTCTGTACGAATGATCGCGAAAGCGGGGCAGGGGCTAGTGCATTTAAGGACACTCTTCTTAAGCATTCAAGCCACGCGCTGTTGAAGAATAAACGAAGCTATCTCCAAAGATTGAATTCCCGTGCCAGGCCACCAGTCACACACGGACATAAAGGAGATGTGATCCTGGAAGATGCTTTCTGAATTTCCTACGCCCAGTGCATGCTGCGAACCTCACGGATCTAGGGAAAGGACCAGAAAGGAGCGAGAGTGGGGGGGGGGGGGGCGGAATCCTGGGTTGCAGGAGTACATTCGGCACAATAATGTCCGGCTTCTTTTTTAAATAAGAGTATCTTGCTGTCGATCGATCGAGGATGGGTCACGCGAACGATATACCGGGGTTTGCGACAATCCTTTACCAAGCTGCTTGCATACGCACCGGCCTGCATGGTACTGAATATCAAGAATAAATTATCCGGACCCGTTTGGACAAACGTACGTTCTCCTACGTAAGAGCTCCACGCGACTGGCCGTCGCACGGTGATTGTCTCGCTACCACGTCGATGACTAACCGTGACTAATCGTGACAATGACTATTTAAAACGCGTACGCTGGAGCGCGGACTAGTATAGGAGGCCGCTGTGACCCAAGAAAGTTTCTATGCGAGCTAAACAGAGAAACGAAGGGGTAAATGTAAGGAATTTAACCACCCTACTACCCTACACTTGGGGAGGGGAAATGGGAAGTATATATAAGGAGAGAAAAGAAAAATATTACTCAGTCATTCACAGTCAGTCGCAGAGGAATCTCCACTGCCACAAGCTAAAAAATTACATCACGACTACCGTAGTCAGGCACTCTTCTTGTTCTTCTCCTCGATTGTGTCTTTCCCCTCTTCTGTCCTATCAAGCCCTCCATTTCCAGTTCCTTTCTAAACTCCCTTGCAAGTCGAGTAGTTTGCTTTCTGTTAGAAAGGAGTTGCGCACAGGAAAGAGAAAGGAGTTCGTAAGAGAGAGTACACCACGTAAACGGTAAAATGATGCTTTAAGTTACCCGCGCCGACGTACACCACGATGCTGATTGGCCGCATTTCTTCGGAACTGAGTTTGAACAGCGCGCATAAAACAAGGAGCCGAAGAAACATATACCACAGACAAGCGCCGAGCTACGGAGTAGGATTGGCTCCATGCTGCCTTTCTCTTGCGTCGCGATAGTAGGACAATACCAAGGCTCTTTTTTTGGTTAATGTGAAGCCGCCGTTCCTTGCATATATCAGCGTGTATACCAGGGGTGAAAGCAAGTGGGCTGATTCAAAATATTCTGGGTTGTAGTGAGGAAGATGATGCGCTACTTAGCTGACGATGAGCGATCCACGCGGTGCACGATGGCGAAGGGCCAAGTTCCGAAATGGAAAAAGGCAACTTCGCGCACGGTGACGGCCGGAAGTGCTGCAGCCTCAGCGTAGTGCATGAACTGACTGGCACCTGCACTCATCAACGCCTCCTAAAAAGACTCCAGGCCTGTTCGCTGCCAGATGTCACCTGAGCAACGTCACATCCGGTAGGCGATCGCCTCCGGTATAGGCCCGCGCGAGAGAGCGAACCAAGCGAACCCCGTATAGTCGGCGCAGCATTGCCGGCGCTGGACTAGCAGCAACCAGCCCGACGTTGCATGCATCGTTCTGGCGCGGTTTTGTGTTTCTGTACTGGGTGTGGGTTCCTGCACGTGACCAACGCGCGTGGTTGGGGCTTAAGCCGTGAATTGCGGCTATCAGCATGTCGCGCGAGTGCTGCGTGCCAAAATGCCGGGGAAACTACGACGAAGACTCGAAAATTCAAGTCTTCTCATTTACAGAGGACGACGTCCAGCGAAAGAAGTGGTTGCGTGCCGTAACACGCAAGGACTACCAAGTTACAGCTGCTTCAAGGGTAAGGATTGCTTTAATTAGTTCGTTGTGTACCCCCTTTCCCCCTTCATGCGCGCTTTCATTCAGTTCATTGTCAGTGCGAACACATTGAGCGTTAGGCTACAGTCAGTTGCATCGCTGAGAGGGACGAGGCGTTGGAGGGACGCTTAGAATGCTTCCTACGGCTGACCGACGAAAATTCTCGCATTCACATTTCTCACAGAGGTGGCGTAAAGCAGGTAGAATTGGATTTTTCTAGTTTTATGTCGTATATTTGCCAAATCGTTCGAGATTAATAGTCAAATGTCTTGCAAAGAAAAGGTCTCCAAGTTACGCCAGCTCTCGCTGTTGAGTGCAGCCAAGAGCTCTCAATGATTCGCTTGGTCTGCTCCCGTTCTTTTGCAGTTGGGAAGAAACAGCACTGCGGATCGAGCTGTAGGGAAGTTATTTTTCAGTCGGACATCGCCGTAGACGGTGGCATCTCCAATCTATTCTGTCATGCAAGTACGCTGTCAGTTTGCCGTAACAAAAAGGCTGACCACTAAATACTACGTTCTGTGTGATGATCAGCGCGAGCATGAACCATGGTGATACCAGCGGTTTTTAGCGGCCCAACTGTTTCTGCTATCGGGAGGAAAAGTAAATTGGTCACGGAAGCTGATTCAACGCTTTGTTTCTTGAAACCAGACACATGTCCATTGATTTACGCAGTTGGTGACGCTAAAATCCGTTGGCGATGCTTTCGGCTCTCGTCATTTGATCAATTCGGTGTTAGGTTGAGCAGCCGTAACACTTAGATTCGCTCTCATAGTTAATTTGCTTAGTCTGCTTGTTGTACGTTCTTCCATGCTCTTCAGCCAGCATGATTTTCGCGGAATGATCTTGCCGAGCTTAACGACAAGAATAATTGTGAAATAGAAGCATGCCTTTTCGATCTTTTAGCACACGCTAACTGATGAGCCCATGTGTTTTCTGTGAAAAGTGTTCGTTCAGCCTGTGCTTGCATCTCGAAAGAATCTAATCTGCCAGTACTAGAAAAACTACCTTGAGCACATATACATAATGTGAGTACTGTCCTTTTGGGGACACTATGACATCATTTTGTGATAGTTCCCTGCTTTCGTTTTCGCAGATCTGTGCGCTGCACTTCTATGAGAGCTTTAGTATAAAGAAGTCTGTCTATCATGACCAAAGGACTGGAAAGGTTATCAAGACCACATTGCCGGTACCACGAATGGACCCTAGTGCTGTGGCTTCAATATCCAAGGGCTGCCCATCATACTTTTCCACACCACAGTGTTCCAGAACAAGAGAGGAGTCACAAGATCGACTGCAGCGACTGGAGTCCTCCCACTTTGCAAAGATGTTAACGGATTAATTGTCGTAACATAGGATGGAAGTTGGCAGGTATCAGTTCCAGACATTAACAGAGCTGAATGCATGTCTGCAGGGATCCTCATTGCCAGAGAACTGGTCAGTCAGTACTGCATATTCGTCGAGTGTAATGTCCTTGTTTCTAACAGGAAGCACCATGCCAAGCACTGAAACTTCTGTTGTGATCAGTGACAATATGGACATAACTGTATGTCATCAAAAGGTCAAACTTACCAAAGTAAATGACTATCCTGTCCCCAGCATAGTTCAGGATATCAGATGCATCCGAGGAATTCTAGAAAATTCGTCTAATTTTGAAACACAATCTATTATTCCTGAGGATTTGGTAAAAGCTGTCGACGCCCTGCTCCATGTTTTGAAACAGCAGCTACCAGTGGAAACTCGAAGTGTCCTTAAAGTGCTGAAAGAAGAGCTGGAAATATTCACAATGAAAATGTCCAGATATTCACTACATTTGATTGTTATTGCTAGTCTTCTCTTTGCAATATCGCGCCACGCTTACAAATTCCCGCGAAACGCAGGTGTTATTACACTTCCTCACCTTTCAACCATCAGAAAGTTTGTGCATCATGTGAGCTGTCACTACAAGGAAAGACGGGTGAATTTTTTTTGTCTTACATGAAGAAGCGTGTGAAGTGTCTCCAGCCTCACGAGCGCACACTGACTTTGATGCTTGATAAAATTCACTTGAAACCATTCTTCGATTACAAGGGTGGCCATGTTTGTGGAGCTGCCTTTAACTTGTCTGACGCTGCCACGACAGCCCATGTTTTTACGGTACAAAGTTTGGTCTCATCTTTAAAGAGGTCGCTTACATCATTCCTGCTAAAACCATTGACGTTGCTGTGTTGCATAACGTTACCTTAAAAGTCGTGACTGGTTTGGAGTCGCGCGGGTAGAAAGTAGTATGTATTGTTACTGACAAGAATTCTATCAATATAAAGACAATGTCAAGCTTTTGCATTCCTCCAAAGCTGCAGTTTGTGTATCCACATCACTGCGACCCGACGAGACCCCTGTTTTACATTGTTGACACAGACCACCGCTTAAGATATGTGCGGAATAATTGGATAAAAAAATCATGGCACCAATTTCTATTACCCGAAGTTTGAGATCGCTAGTTATACAATTGACAGTGGTCATATCATGTGGGCCTCGTTTGAAGCACTGCGCAAACTGCACAAACTGGAAGAAGGGTGTTTGCTAAAGTATGGCCACCAGGTAACCTCAAAAGCTTTGAGTCCGTCAAAGTTAGAGCGGCAAATATGAAGATTTCACTAAAAGTATTCAATCAATTTACTGCAGAAGGGCTTCTATCGCACGCTAATGACATCGACAGAGCAGCAGAAGCTGCAAACTTTATCAACATTATCGTTCGCTGGTGGTCAGTGGTAAATGTCGAAACACCTTAGAAGGGCTTCCAAAAACGTGAACCTTTTCATGGGCCAGTGAAAGCAATGGAAAATGACGAAATAATCCAATTTCTTGAGGAGTTTGCAGACTGGCTAGACATATGGATTGTATTTCGTTTTGACAATGGCGTTTTCACTCGTGAAGCGGTTAGTGCCTTGCGTCTTACGTCCTGTGGGCTTATGGAATTTTCTCGCTAATGCCTTGAGAAACTTAAGATGCGCTACGTGCTTCTGGGAAAAGTTCAGACCGATCCACTCGAGGCGAAGTTTGGTCAGTACAGACAACCTGCGGGCGGCCAGTGCCATGTTTCTATTCGACAGGTGTACGAGTGTGAGGCAAAACTTCTTTTGCAAAATTCGATGCCAGTTCTACCAACTGAAGAACTGAGGCTTCCTCAACTGAGCACGTGACAAAAGCAGAACTTTGATGAAGCCGTCGGCATTGAAGTCACAGATTCTGACCTGGATACCTTGTCTTCAAAAATCCCAGTGATCACATATGTAGCTGGGTATTGTGCTCATGCTGCTTTTAAGACACTGAAATGTGAATCATGCAAAAGAAACATTATAGTGGCTAGGAAAGTGGAGGAATCCCATGAAGAAAATAGCCTCATCGACGCCCTTAATAGGGGTGGTCTTTTTTTTTTTTCAGCACCGTTTATTGAAAATGCTGTGTTGTATGCGCATACAGTAATAGAACAACTTCTATCTAAGGAACACTGCCTTAGGATTTTGAAGTTAGAAAACCGGTGAACTGCTCTTATATGGTTAGCAACATATGTCTTACCAGAATTCATAGGTCTTACCAGGAAGTCACCGACCTATTGCTGCATCCAGCAACAAACATTCTTCTAAATAGCATGTGTAAAAGGAAAAAGGACCTTCTGTCAGCGTCATCTCATAATGTGGAATTAAAATAAAGGAAGCTAACTGTCCTGTCCAAAAGTTATGTTATTTTCATCGCTTTCTGCTCTTTTCTGCACTTTTGCCTGGGTAATTTGCTGTGGTTCTTGTGTTCTTTTTTCGATAATTTTATAATGGCAGTTTAATATATCACCAGTCAGTGTGTTGCTTGTATTTCACTGTGCCCGTGCTTGTTTGTTCATGTGGAGTGTTTGTTGCTTTAATTTGTATTCGCAGTGTCGTATTTTCGAAAGGAACCAAGTTCCTAATTCTAGTCACTTGCAGTTATTTTCAACAAATATGTTTTGTGCTCAATCTGTATATTGCTCTAAGTTTTTTGTATTTTTTGACTGCCAACAATGATTGATTTGCTACTTGACGAATCGCGTACACACAGAGGATGGCTTGCATTGCCGACAGCTGCTCGTTGCTTCATTGCCTTGAAGATGTTTGTTGCGGTGACCTGTTCTTCCCCTTTATGTGACACGCTCCAAATCTTAAGTGTATTCATGAGTTGAGTTCCTTTATGTCTTGATATTTAAAGGGTATGTTTGTTCTACAAGTCTGTGGTTGCTATCTGGCAGTTAAATTTTGTTACCTTGATGCTTTATTAGTTTTTTTCACTGTCTATATTTTAATATCGTGTTTTTATTTGTTTATGGTGCCTTTGAATGCCCTTGACCAATAAACCGAAATTTGTCTTTTGGTTGACATTAAATTTTGCTTCATTCTGGAATTTTCAGCACGCAATAAACAGCCCCGTGGGGGCAACAATCTTTTGAAGCTGCAGTGGGTATGCTATTCTACATGTTATATGAAGGTGATGAGCTGCTGGTGTTGCCTCCATCATCGCGAATTCACGTGGCGCGCGCCGATGAAGCAGAAGCCGGCCAAACAACTGCACTGCAGAAGTCGCCCCTCGTTTTGTATCGCAATTATTCCCTCACCTAGAGAGTACTTCGTCGACCTTACTTTAAAAAGTGCACGGCCGCTGACAAGGCCCCTAGCTCTTTCACAGCAAGTTCTGCCCTTCTTTATAAACTAGCGCATGCCTGTCTTTATTATTTTTTTTCGCGCTTGGAATATATTTGCATTTTCACCATTCTGATCAGTACTACACTCGCATAACGCAAAGGAGAATAGAAAATTCAGTCGAGTGGAGTTCACGTCTAGCAAGGAAATAGACACCCACTTCAGCGTCCGTTATTGTTTACGAGCGAGGCAGCACAACAGCTAAACAAAATGCTGAGAATACCGGCAGGAAGTGGCAGCGCGCACTCTGGTGTGTAGGTGCACAGCAAGAGAGCTAGGAGCCTTGCAGATTGCAGCGGAGCCTGACACCGACGTTCTGATCTATATCGTCGCCAACGTAACCCTTTCTTTTTCGAAGGCTTCAAGAACTGTTTCTAGCGATATTTGCGTCTCTACATTCTCGTCCGCACATGTAAACGAAACCGTGTTCACAGCAGCTATTCACCATGCAAGCTAACGTAGAAAAGTGCGCCTCCTATTTCGGTATCCTTGATCTTTAGTTTTGAATTCAGTGACCGACCACAATGTTTAAACAACGCATTGGTCAGTGGCATCAGTACCGCGGCGTTTCTATACGGAAGAAGCAAGTTCTTAATCGCGGAAGTTGTGAGCTATCTGACGACATATTATAAAGCACCGTCTTGTTCGGCGAGAACCGGTATATCGAAATGTGAGCGAGGGAAGCCAGAGAAGCGGTGAGGATCGGGTTACGCTTTCCGCGCGACGGAATGCGGCCGTTCCCGAAAGGACACTCGGCTCGCGCGCCTTTCGTTGCGCGCAGCTCGTGCGCAGACGTGCGCTGCTTCCTTCCATCTGTCACTGCGAGAGGGGGACACCCACACGGGGCGTCACACGTAGCGGCGCTACAGCGCACGGGTGAAACCGACCGAGGCGCTCACTTATATTCGCGTAGCATTGCCAGCAAAGAGCGCGCAGGCTGCAGATTCACTAAGGACTCTATACGAAATGACACGTACGTGACCGCGCCAAATAAGCGACCTACGAGTCATACAGGCTCTCGACGCCACCAGTGCTAGTCGCATATCCTGAAGTAACCCCCCCCCCCCCACACACACACGCACACACTATACCCGGGCATTGCTCGACCGGATTCTTTCGCGGGTTGAAGAAAGCGAAACAATAGACGTGAAAAGGAGGGGGGGGGGGCGTGACGAGCGAGATCTGAATCGTCGAAGGCAGCTGCCTGTCTGACGGGTCACGCGCAGCTTAACCGCAGCTTTGTTACAATGTGTACAGTTCGATGCGTGTGTTTATACACACGGCCTAAAGCGCGCACCGTGTGAGGCGTGTGGTCCGTCAAGCCGGCACCGAGTATCTTCCGTCGTGCGTCATCCCCGTGTGCGGCGAGAAAGGCGGAAGTGCAGGGCCTCGTTCTGAAAGATATGGCGGTGGGCATAATGGATGGGTATACGGGAGATATACTTTAGTCGCAAACTCGCGGCTTCCAAGGCGGGATAAGCGATTATGTGGAACCCACGGCTATCGAAAAATGCATTTACCTTTTATTCATCCTGTCATATGCCCACCATATCTATGCTATACGCCGAGTTTGACACTTCAGAATTCTGATTTGCGCCCAACAAATGTCAAGCGTAGCCTATTATGCCAGCCTTTCTGATATGGAACGACTTTTCAGTTGCAGGTAGTTCAGCAATCAATAACTAAATAATTAACTATACTAATTAGATTTGAACTAAAAGTTGGCAGAACTCATCTCACCATTACGACCGACTGTAATGCGTTTAGTATTGAATAAATGTAGCGACACAACCTAATGCCGCCGTTGAAACTAGTAATGTATAAGGCGTGTACTGCAATGGGATTTGTCTTTTGCGCTTCTCTAAGAGCAGCCGGCATCATTTAGAGGTCCCACCGGGAAGCCTGCGCGTAGCCTGCGAGATGCATGGCGCGCTGGTGCGTGCGAACGCTTAGAAGCGCGTCATGTGGTCACGGGACTCCTCTCTCGCTCTTGTTTTTCGACACGCTGCGCCATCTAGCGGCGCTGCCAAGAAGTGCGCGCGTGGCCTCCTAGACGAGAAGCGTGGCGCGCCGGTGGCGGCGAACGCTGAGAATTGTTCCCTCGCTTGCCGCCCACCTAGCGCCACGTACCCAGTGGCGCAGCTCGCTAAAGCGTTGGCGTGAAAGTCGTTGATTGAAAAGCAGCACATAGCCTGTGCATATGTGACGTAGCCTGCTAAAGCATCGGGTTGCTGTCCTCGAGAAAACCACGTGACGTGAATTCGATTAGGCTCGGGATCAGATAATTTTAAGGGACCATTTCCGTCATTGTAGAGAGGCACATTTACAATGGCACATGCCTAGTTAGTCCAGTTGGTGTCAAAGGCGTTCACTGAGGATCAGCACAGACCGAGAAGCCCGTAGCCAGCGCTCCAAGTTGGCATCAAAAGGTGTCATTGAACAGCGGTGCCTACCCAGTCCCCCATATAGAGTGACCCACACCTAAGTGAAAGAGGTTCGTTGAAGAGCGGCACGCTATGTACACATTGCCGCATACTGAGTGACGCAAGTTGTTCCAACAGTTGGTCGCAAACATTGTTCCCTCAGCATAGCAGCCCATTCGACCACGAACTACTCAGTGACCCAGGTAGGTGGGAAAACGGTTAGATACAAGCACACCTAGAAACATAGCAAGACGGATAGTTGGCCCCCGGAACCTGTGTGGAGTGGCCTAAGATTGCTAAGGTAATAAAAATAAAGCGGGAGAGTCCAGTGACTCTCATTACCTAATACAATTACTGCGAACAGCAGTTATAAACATTTAAACTGAATCAGTGCGACAAATTGGGGAAAAAAAAATGACGAGAGAACTGACAGGGCGTTGTTCGAGAGAACAGAGCGCTCTTCGTGGAAGCCATGTGCGTGCTACGATAGCAGTTATAATCTCCGAATTACTCGCCATGTTAAAAGATTCCCGTATGATTTAGAGAACCACGGTATCCATTCAATTCTTTCAGAAGACTCAAGTGCCGTTTGAAGTACTGAAAAGTGCCAGCGCCTAATGTAAGGCTCGGTTTTTATTTTGTTCAGTAAGTGCGATACTCAATAAAAAAAAAAAAGAAATGTGGAACGACCCTTATTTTCGCGCAAATTGTGGCTTTCAAATGCTTCATTGCTTTCTTCGACAAATGCTAAATGATTACTATTAATGGCGAAAAGACGTATATAATTCGTGTGTAGCAGACTAGCGGCTTTTTTTTTATTGCAGAAATTAGGTAGTGGGCTATTTAAATGTACGAGATTCAGTGGATTTCTTTGCTGCAAAAACTACTACTTTCTGCTTTCTTTGTACGGTTCGATCGTTCTTCAATATAGGGTGAAGTCCAAAAGTATCGAGCACTGTGACACTTTGTCGACTTTCGAGCTGCTTTCCTTGTTCACGAAGGGGGCGGAGCACCGCTCCAACCGCAATTGAACGGCTTTTCCCCTCCGTCTCCTGTTACAGTGTACCGCGACGAAGCAAGTAAAGCAATCAAACAAAAACAAATACTGCACGCCCAAAACGCAGTGGCTGCAACGAAGGCGTCCGTGAAAAAAAGAATAATGTGTCGCTTGCATGACATCTAAAGTAGGCTCAGCTCTGGCTGCCGATTCTGGTTTCACTAATCCTAATGTCTGCATCATTATAGAGGAGCACTACGCATGGATGGATGGATGGTTGTTATGAGCGTCCCCTCTGGAACGGGGCGGTGGGTTGCGCCACCAAGCTCTTGCTATTAGACTGCTTAATGTCCTACCTAGGTTAAAGAAGAAAAAAAGGAAAAGAAAGGAAAAAGGAAAGAACACGCGTACGTTGTCTCTAGCGCCATCCATTGGCAAGCGGAACATGCAAAACACGCCCGGCATGGCCTCCGAGATCGGCTGGGGCGCGGAGCCATGCGCCTCGGTGACGTTCCTGGTGGTCTGAATACATGCTTCAGAATAAATGCACTATTCACTTTACGAGACCGTTCACAACGTCGTTATTTTGCTTACTAAGGAAGGAGGAATATAATTTATTGATAGGAAAGACAGGGAGATCGACCTGAGCTTACTAAGCATTTCCTTTGTGAGAGTACGAGTTAGCTTTGCTAGCATTGCGGGTCACTCGCACTAATTGGCCGCGGCCTGGTGGTTAGAATGGCCGATTTGAAATGGCATAATCCTTTGATCGATCGCAGGGTATGTCTGCAAGGCTGTCCTTTAGTTATTTTACGCTGCCTTGTGTTATGTTCGAACCACAACGTGGCGAATGAACGAATAAGATGGACACAGTTCCTATAGCTCATAATTGCGGTCTGGGCTCCGCACCAAGCAGCATTTGTTTCAACAGAAGGACACGTGGCAATGCACTGTGGCACGACCACGTACGCCACCGCACACGATTCGCGCCCGGTACGGAAATGCAACTCACGCGACCTCTGCGCAACACTGAAGTAAAAACATGCCGTCTGCTTTTTTTTCTCAGGCGCTATATTTCGGTCACAGGACCCACGCAGCTTCGCCACACGTTGTCCGAGCGAGCAAATGCGCACGACCGTCGCGTAACGAGCGTTAACGCGATCATTTCCCTCTAAGTGGGCGCGAAGAAGACAGATGTAATCAGAACAAACTCCCTCCGCATTCGGGTCTCGAGAAACTAGGCAACGAATTTACCGTACTCTCGTCGCTTTGTTCTCTCGTTCTCGCCGAATCACGACCACAGCGAGCAACGGGCGCCAGACGCGGAGACGCCCGTTAGGGATGGCGTAATTCTCGGCGCGAAATTCCTCGCGCCAGAAGAGAACACGCGGCCTACGAAGGCACGCTATGCATACGAGCGGCGAGAACTCTCTTTTTTTTCTTTTTTCTTTGCGGAAGTGCGCGGGAGAAGCCACAGTTCGTTAGTGCGAAAAAAAGTGGGACGTTTCTTCTTTCCGTTCCGGCGCGCTGATTCTCTCCGCGGGCTGATGTAACTTTTTGCGTCTTCGTTCGTTGTTAGTACTTCCCTTCAGTCGCCTGTCAAACGAAGCCTCGCCACGACGCTGGGGACGCTTCGGCATTATCTCTTCCGTTGCCTTCCTGTCGCTTGTCACCGATGTCCGTCGACGTCTCTGTCGCGTTATGTGGGACGCTACCACGCGACTGAGCTTTCGAGTTCGTCCGCATCACTCGGTCACCCGCAGCGCGCCGCTGTATCGCGCGTTTCATTTCCTTTTTTTTCTGTTTGTTGTTCGCCTGGTCGTTCCGGCTTTTAATACATTTATTGTTTCTTTATTGCCTGATAAGGAAAAAAAAAATATGGAAGAAGAAGAAAGCAACGTTTAACGGCCTAATACGACGACGACGCGTTGCTACGAGCTTACAGATAACGAGGCATAATTGGCTGCTTGGCTGACACTTCCACACACCTACACATTACGGCGAGCTCTGCGTACAGCAATTTACTATAACGGAAACGGGATTGTTGCACAAGAAAGCTGAATTCATTAAATATTCGCTCGTAATTTGGAGTTCGAGGCGGGATGGGGTGTCGGCCCAGTCGGCGTGCAGTGGAATTTTATTTTTTTCGCTGCAGAGGCTCATGTGCCCTATAAATCAGTGCAAAGTCAATCGCATCATCTTGACAACTGTTACACGCACAGGCTGATCTCAGAAGTAAACCTTACATATATTTTCTTTTACCTAGGAATACTTGAACTAGCGAGAATACTTGATAGACTTCAGTGTTTGAATCACATTTGAGACACCAGAGGCATCCGCTGCCAGCGAATTGAGCAGTGCCGTCAATCACGTTCAGGGACTGCCGTGATGTCAGCTTGCTTGTAGTCTTGTGAGTGTGGATACTATCGCATACCTAAAAAAAAAAAAGAAAGTACAAGTAGCGTGTGTTTCTTTCTTCAACTTCCACCTAATAAAATAAATAGCCAACTGTCCTTTCTTCGCACTCAGTCATCCATTTAAGTTTCATCTACAAATAAAGCCGTGAACATAAAAGGTATTACTCCGACAATGTCATCCGGGCGTTGATTTCCCCATACACGCGCCAGTGCCTACAAGGTGCGCCATTCGACCTCGCAATCTGCTTGTTTCTCTTTATTTTTCTTTCCTCATCCTTACAAGGAAGTGACGAGCTCCACTCCACGCGGTCGCCAAACTCGCGAAATTGCGCGCTGCGCGCCCACGCAGACCCACAGTGCCGTCGTCGAGGTAGCGACAGGCCCTCATTTGTGGCGACGAGAGAATGCAACTTGGCGTATTTCGCTTTGTTCTGCGCAAAAACTGACAGGCGTACACACTCCTTCTTGACGGCAGGAGGCGGCCCCCTCCCCGTCTCCCGAATATATAACGTACACACTTCGGACGGAAAAGGAAGAAGCCGGGGCACGCGGCCGCTCGCTCGCGCAAGCGCGTACGCTCCGAACACGCGCACGAGTACGCACGCACGCTCAGCATGCAGTGGCAGTGAGTTGGGTACACAGCCACTTTCCATACCATTGTTAGGCAGTCAGCGCTGTCGGCGTGCGCGCGTGCGGGGCGTGCGCAAAAAACGAGGGACTCTCGCTCACAGCGCGAATGCAGATAAGGCGCCCCCTTTCGTGACGCGCGCGAGCCAGAGAGAGAGAGGGAGGGAGTTTCGAAGATGAGGATTCAATGCGCGGGCGAAACGGATCGCGTCCCTAGACGCGATGCCTGTGGCGGCGTCCAGATGTGACGCGCCTGTTTACGTACCGCGCGCCGAAGATGTCAGAGCCTGAGATGCGTGTACATGGGTGTAACGATGTGCGCTGTCGCTGTAGGGTATTTTTGCATTCGAAAGGTGTACGCAGCGAGAGAGCGCCCGATGCCGAGTATTAGGACGATTCGAGATGCCAGGAGGGGCGCCTTAGATGGGAACACTTCCGGTTTGCGTCCGATGCGTTAGCGTCGCAACCTGTATGGTTACGTCTACAAGAAACTTCGGCGACAACGGGAGATGACTCACCACGATGACACCCCTCCTGAGGCGCCTCGTGATGTTGTGATAAATATACTAGTTTCGGATGTCGTTCTGTGTACGCGGCTCCAACGGGAATTCAACTGTTTTAGATTTAGAAGAAACCAAACGAGTCGACGGTTATAACTACAGCAGTTATAAGCATCTGATGTACGCACCCTTGCTATTGATTCAACGTGTCAGGGATGTACGAAAACTGGAGTACAACACAGTGCTCGTTGCCACAAGCGAGAGGCAGTTACAGTACTGCACTTATATCTTCTTTTCTCATTCCAAGATCACTTACATACAGCCTGACAACAGGAAGGATCACTCTCAACGTCATTTTGTCACGTTGCGCTGCTAATTCTAGTGATTTCTGTAGTACTGATGGATCAGACCTCATAATAAGAGACGAATATGGAAATAAATAAAAACTAAAAAAGAAAGAAAGAAAAATACGTGGAAGGAAATTAGCACATAGAGTAGATGTCACTATGGCGCATGGAGAAGTACAGCACGGCAATAAACATCTGAATATCCAACAGCGCGTACGTCGTATGGAAGGGCCATAGAATTCCGAGAAAGGAGAAGCTTAAATAAGGCAGTCAGTGTCTTCCCCTTTTCATCTTTTTCTGTGCCTCTCACAATGCACCATAAGGTGAAAGTGCAGCTGTGCTTCAGTCATGATATTTCTTTCTGCATGTTCTTATGCGATTGGCGCTGACATGGCCTTCGTTTTCCGACGCTAATAACATTTCAAAGTGAGTGCCGTGGCTTCTGCTGCAACAGTCGGAGGCTCTCATATCTCTCAACAGTTCAAAAAAATCTTCTAATGACAATTGTTGCTGGAGTATATGAACTATAAGGGTGATACGGCTTTGTACGACGCGCCGGGTAGTGTGGTTTAATTTCAAGCGACTAAGTTGTGCAAGATAGAGCAGCCCTGTTCTACGTAATAAAACATTTAATCACCACATAAAGCTGGTACATATATTGTTTGTTCACAGGTATCTATAAGGCACACGAAAGTCTTATACGAATAGCGCATGATATTCAACTCCTTTGATTTTTTTAAATATTTTGATAACACGAGTCTAAGCAACTGGGCATGTTCCTCCGGATGTTCCGGCTTATACCGTATAGCACGGAATTTTCACTGTTAAAATAACGCCAGTGAGTGCATCTCTGCTGTCCGTTATATGACAACACATCACAACATAACACTTGCATATATAATTTTGGCTTCTAGTGTGTCCTATGCACACAGTCCTCTTAATGAACCACCACACCATAGCGGTCTTCTTTCCTTATTATTACTTTTTTATTTTTATTTTATTTGTGCCTCCTCCTTCTTGGATCATTGGGTACGTGAGCCCACGGGTGTTCGTTCATTCTTGGTCAATCCTCCAGAGTGCGCATGTGCCACTGTGACCCAGGAGATGCAGAATTGCTAAATTTAGCTAGATGTGTGTCGCGATTCTCTGCGCATGCGCGTGTCACCACCATTTTTTTCTCTCGACATGCAGCATACTTCGCCTTCGTCGTGGTGACGTCACTGCGTAGGCGTTTCAGACTGTGCACACGCCTTATTTCGAGTTTGCATTTTCCCGCAGCTTGTGAGCAGTCTGGTGCACTAACGCAAGCATGACACGAGATTAAGGTTGTCACCTGCGTGGCACAACACCATAACGTTTACTTTATTTTCATGCATTTATTTTCAGTTGATTCTCGTCTCATTCAGAGGCACTTGGGAACTCAATAAATAGTTTCATAGTCATCAGTTGCCAAAGAAGAAAACGAAGTGTAACACTAAGCGAAAGATAACCAAGAAAACGAAGCACGAAAGAAAAAACAATCAGAGCCCTTCCACTATGTGAAGATGGAAGACCAGCGAAGCTGTATTTCTCAATAGGTATGGTAAGTTCCACGTGGTGGTTGGGCTATATTGGTTGAATAAAGGCACAAACACATAACGTTGTTCGTTTCGTCTTTTTTTCTTCGTCTTTCGTGAGAGCTGACGCAGAATATTGAACAAAGGTGCGAACATATTTATTGTCTTAATCTGTGATCATCGTGGTGATATAGGTACGGACACGCTTTCGTGTAACACCTCTCTCATTAAATGTGTCCGTCACGTAAAACAATGAAGGGTTCATACGCTCTTAAAAGGACACTAAAGAGAAAAATTATTTCTTCGGCACCAGTAAATTATTTTTCTACGACAATGAAAACACCACTCTTAGCACAATAAGGCGCTTGGTAAGCCAGAAAAAGCGCAAGAACGAAATGCGGGTGGCGACGTCTCCTTGAAGTTCCCGCACCTGGTCGCTGTGACGTCATGGATTTTAATGGCATCTTCTAGGGCCTACTTAGGTATCTAGCGGTAGAGATTGACTACATTGTGTTCTAAAGGAACCAAACATTAAACATAGCAAGTTTCGGGAACCTTTACTGAGCCAACGCGGCCCAAATGCGACAACCTACTTTGGAATTCCTGACGTCACACTGACGTACCGGCGTCGGAGTTGCGGCGCGAAATTCAAATACTGATACTACGACCTTCATTTTCTCATCTGATAATCAAACTATTATTTCGAAGTGACTGACTGCAGGGTTCTCAAACAATGCTTTATTAATCTAGACTGATTTATTTTTTCGCTTATTGTCCCTTTAAGCAATGCCTCATAGCCTCGGAAACGCCGGCTCCCCATTACACGACGACATAAATGAAATTCTACGCTGGCATGATGAATGGCGACGGAGCCAGATGTACAAGACGACGACGCTCAAGCCATTGCTGATGATAATAGTTTATTTGCACAACGGAGCCAGCTGTGGAAGAGAACGACGACGACTGCTCGAGCAGTGGCACTAGCGCGTTTGCGCGGTTGGCGCCAAGAATTTTTAACATTCCTTTTTGAAAAAAAAGTTGTACAAAACGTTTTTTCAAAAACAACTGTTCTTACCCTTGTGCCTGGGACCTCTTTGGGTCCCACGTGTAACAAGGGTAGTTATAAGGTGTATTACAGGTCCCCAAGCCCACAGGGGTATGTGCCATTGAGCTTGGACCCTTTCTGCACTAACACCAGGATCGGCCCACACTGTGATTTCCTTTTATCAACATCTCGGACGCATCTTTATTTCGGGATACTAGACATAGACAGCTACGCTGTAAAAGAAAATAAGCAATACAAAAGTGGCAATGCATATCTGTAGGGTAAAAATAAGATAAATAAATAAATAAATATAATATATAAATGTATATATATAAAAAAAGAAAGATGGACAATCGCTGATCTCACTTCAATTCTATTCAGCAAAGAGAGCTATATTGAAACGGCTCAATAGACCTACAGTTCACCGGCTCCCCCCCCCACTGCAACGTAATCCACTCTCTGACAGTGCACCACTGAAAGAAAGAATATCACGAATTCGTGCATAAGAGCGTCGCGTGCTAGTCTTCACCAAAGCCCGATGGTGGCCTGTTTTGATCCGCAGTGGCTCGCTTGTGTGCGTCCTGTGTTTACGAAAGGTAACGAAAGCGGAAAATGCGAGGCAAATTGAGCAGACAACACGGCCTCTTACGCGCTAGACGTGTAAAGCAGCATCAAAAGGACCGTATAGTGCCGGCATGCAAGATCATCCAACTATATATATATTTTTTTTAATGTCAAAAAGCTCGAGTTCGAAAACATTCCACGCGCAGTGCGTCTCGACCAACCTCCCACGTCACACACGGAAGAGATCAGAACAGCGCGCGCGCCCTCGAAAGACCAGCGATATAACTTCGTGCCGTGTAGTACGTGTGCGTGGTACACTGAGAAGACGCCCTATATTGATGAGCTGCGGCAACCGTGGGCGACAAGTCGTGATAGCCTGGGCGTTCCCGCGGCGCCGATCGAACTGTCCTCTCGAACACGGCGAGAGCGGGCACTGTTGCCGAAGGATAGAGCTGTGGCAGAGGGGGAGAGGTTTGGTGAAGTATGACGCGCAGTCGGCGGTATCGGCCGGCCGGGGGCAGCCTGGCCAAGCAGCGGCCGGAAGGACGTGTCCGGAAAGCGGAAGTACGAGGAAGTGGATTGGTTTCGGCGCCTGCTTCCCGCACGTTGCGTTGCGCTGACTGTACGACACCGCGGTGCATTGTGGGAAGAGAAAGCTGCGTGCGCGGGGGGCACGTTCGAGAGTTCTAACACAACGCAGCCGGGCCTCATGGCCGTTCCTGCTACCGTATAGGCGGTATAGCCCACGAATTAGGGACATTCAAGAGGACCTTGGGCTCTCTACCGGTGAGCTGCAGTATGCCGAATTCTCGCGATGTTGCAATCAGCGATGCCAAGCGCCGTGTGCCGTCAATAATTGAAATTAGCCCAGTTACGACAGAGAGAGAGAGAGAGAGAGAGAGAGAGAGAGAGAGGGAGAGAGAGCAGGAACACCAGAACGCGGCATCAGACCAGCCAACACAATTTATCTCATCAGCTCGTTTGATCGCCGTTCGTTCAAAGTGTTCGACCATGGCCTCCGATTGAACGTGCCCCACACCTCTCCCACACTTACAACTATACATTTGGAACAAACAAGGTGTCGACTCCCATATTTATACCTATAATTTTTATTTTTATTTTATCATTATGTATCGCTCGCTCCACCGAAGCACGATGCTCTTCTCTGTGATTGCCCACTGCTTCTTCTCCTTGCACGTTGCTTTTCCACTTCTCTCGGTAAATTTGGTGGTGACGTCACTGTAAGTTCCATCCAATGATGGTACTTCTATGGTCTGGGGATTTTCAACTATTTTTATTTAGATGCAAATAATCAGAAGTATGTTTGTCACCGTATGCTGGCTCGAACTCTTCGTTTTCGCTTGGTTATATATGATAAAGAAACTTTAAGAAGCTGCAGAAATTGTCCCACCAGTTTACAGTGAAATCAAAGAGAAGAATGTTCGTATGCATCGATGCCTGGGAGGTACCTTTTTCCAAAACTTTCTAGTTGGGAGAAAGTCCGCAGCTATCAGAAGTACACAAGTAGATTTTCCTCAGAGGTTAGAGCGGGACACTTACAATCACACACTGGACCAGGCAATCGACACCCGTCCCTTATGCTATCGGGTTCTAAAAAAATAAGAAGAACAAGCTGATGTGCACTTACTGCTTTGCATGCAGGCTCCTTTTGATGGCCATGATCCCAACTAAGTGAAAAAGGCCGATGTGGGTGAAATAAATGGAGTTTTATTTCGATGTACTTTCTTTATGTAATGTGCTTGGGAAAGAAAATGAGTAAGTGTCGTTATACGTTCCCTCCGTCGTGACCACGCGAACTTGCCTGAGAGGACACGGCTTAATTCAAAATAGGAAATGCTTGCTGTAGGCAGTTGCAAGGCTCAGACGGTGCAAGAGGGCGTCGATTCGTTATGAAAGCTGGGAATCCTGTACGTACTCAAGATGTGGGACCGCTACATATGAGATTGATTCATTTGTGCTCTCTGTGAACCATTTAGACAGGCACTCGAGGCCTTGCAATATGTGCCGCATGTCGGAGGTGGACTTGGCAGTAAGCAGAATTTCGAACTATCACGAGCCACTTTAGCTAATGCACACACCATTTCATTTCATTTCATTTCACAATAACTTGGAGCACTGCCTCTCCTCTTTCCATCCTTTCGCGTGGCGCCTTCTTTGGGCAACCTTGACGAAAAGCCCTTTCCGCTAAAAGCCTGGGATGATCTGTAAGGCGCTACTGCAATGTAAATGAAGTACGCAGGCCCACTTTTCACACCTAAGGCCACTATCCCACACAGCATCTCCCGGCGACAAGAAATGGAGACGCCGAATTCAGACCACGGTTAGCCCGGTTCAAATAGTTTCAACCTAATAAAACCTTTTCAGCGATCTGAAGTCGTACCGTTGGCCGCATGCAGACGTATACGCCCCACATCATTACCGTCACCCCGCCGCATGGTGTGGTCATCGGCAATAACATGCTGAAGACGCCGGTTTTTCCGTCCGATCCTCCAGCCAGCCACTGCCATCAACCGGGGAGCTAAGCGTGGGCGCGTGTGCACTGAAACGACCGGCCAACCTCGTAGCGTCGTGAGGACTAGCAGGTTTTCGGACCTCAATAAATATCCGTCCCATGACCACCCAGTCCGCCCCTTCCCTCACTTACGCGTCACGGTGGCAACGGTCAGCTGGACACACAAGTACTGGAAGCATCCAGGCGCAAGAGTTTCAGCAAGCGCAAACCGACATGGCCACTAGGCCAAGCGGCGCCGCTTCGCAACCGGCAGCGGCACTACACCGAATAACCGGAGGTAACCCGTTCGCCATTGAGTTGCAAGAGAAACTGGACTCTCGTAACATAAAGAACGGAAACGGTTTATCGAGCGATCGGCAGCGCTACTGACTGGTGTTTGTTCTCCGCCTACAGGAAGAGACAACTCAAGTGAGCGTCTTTGTCTAAGCCATGAACAAGCAGGCAGATGATGTTCTGGCCTTGTTTGCATTGCTCAGCCTGACGATTGTACAACAGCGTATCGATTGAGCCATTAGGGCGAGGGTGCTTCGGTTAGCAAAGGAGGCGTCTGCTGGTTCTCGGTAGCATCAACGGCATGAAAGTAATTTTGAAACTACAGTAGCATTTCACATAGATTGGTAATGGTAACTAGTAGCGCATGAGTACTGTAAGAAAGCTTCGGAAAGTGCATTGTCATATGCCAACGGGTTCAGCAGTAAACACGCGTAATATAGATTAAAAAAAAAAGAAAGGGAGAAGAACAGACATGAATCGGGTGGCACCTACCTAGCAGTAAGGACATCCAGGTAGCAGTGGTGATCTCTCCTGTAAGGTGTGAGCAACCTAATCTAACACGGCCCCGAATTTGCACAATCACCGACGTGACGTTCTAAAATATTGTACTCCCGTCTTCACCGCGGTCACGCACTGATCGTCCTCTCTGTTTGGCTTTGCTGAGCTCAGGACGGCTCGCCCATCGCACCCCGACTTGGGGAAAAAAGACGCACGCCACGTTCGACCTTTCACCCAACCTGTCAGTTGCAAAGGATCTGGGGAACGTCGGGGTCACTTTAGAAAGCATCAGGCCACGTAATCATACGAACGTCAGTTACCACACCAAGCAGGCTCGGCGGTTGATGGCTCACGCAATTCAGCGAGCAAATGACGTTGTCAAACTTGTAAAAGAGAGTGTATTGCCCTTATTACAATTTTTTTCCCTTCACTTTAGTTACGCAGCTTGCGTTTTGGTTAAGAGAAAAGCGTGTCACACATAGCGAGTCAGGCTTTCGCCAACGGCGAATCGTGTGACGTCGTGATTGACAGCTTCGTTTGAAGACTAGAGCTCTTGCGCGCGAAGTCCAAGAGTTCCCATGAAAAGAAAAAAGAAACACAACGAAGAAGAAAACAGAAAGAAGAAGAGGAAAGAAAACACGCTTAATATTTAGAGATTTAAGAAGATAAAATCAAGGAAAAGAAAGCAGAAACTGATGCTTTGGACCCTTTTAAGTACACACTGTGAGCTGCACGAACGCGTTTATGTTATGGCATTAAAAACGCCAATTGTGAGGCAGCTCACGTACAGAGGACAGAGAAGACCACTCTCTGTGTTTTAAAGGACACTTGCTCGCTTTTGAATGGGTGGCTTGGTTGCTCCGACACGTCATAGAGGCACATAGCATTTTAAGTGTTTTCGTGGCAGAACGCTTCTATCTGTGCTCTCTAGTTTTTGACGAGATCTTCCGAATTTCCTTGTGCCTCGAGTCCCTCTCTTGTGGCCGCGGATGCGATGCCATCCAGAGGCTTTTCTGGTCAGAGGTCATCACGGCCGTCCTTCGCAAGGAGGAGCGGAAGCTTGCTCATCGACACTGAGGACTTTGATCTGTACTCCGTGTCGGTCGAAGTCTCAAAGATGACAGCTAGCTTCATCTCTGTCCACAGAAAGAGGGTCAAAATGAGGAATTTCGAAGCGAATGCCTCGACACAAGCGAGCACGACGACTCTGAAGTCAAGGCCTCAGCGCTGGCCTCACGCCATCGTCTTCGTACACGAGAAATACTAAAAAAAAAAACCCGATTGTTGAACACGCAAGAACTATATGTTTTCTTGGAAGGGGCCGTGCCGATCGAAATTAGGGGCATCCGGATAGATACGTGAAAAAAAAATGTCCTCGCAATCGATGTTTCCAACGGGAGTGCGCTGGAAAATCTGCATCATGTGACGCAGCCAGGAGGCATCAAAGTGCGTTCCTATATGCCGATGGACGTTGCACCCAAAGCGGGTGTTATCTATCACATTGATGTCGCCATTCCCAAGCGCGAGTCATATATAAGCTCGCGTTGATTACGTCCCTGACATTCCCAGCGCGGACTTGCCTATCTCGTCAAACCACAAGTGACGGTGTTATCACGCATGTGGACCGCCTTGGAACCACGCGCTGCGTGAAACTCATTTTCAAATGAGATTGCAGACCACCTTACGTCAATGTCGGTCACTTCCGACACCCTGTTCGGCCATTAGTGCATTAGCCTCTTCAATGCCATCAGTGCTTTAGGCATGGAAATGTCAAGGGGGCCTGTTCAAACTTGTTACTGTGTCCCCTATGCACTGAACGCCACGCAGGAGACACTTGCCGGGCTACTGTCCTGAATTGCGGCAACTGTAATGGTTGCCATACTGCCTCGTAATAAAGAGGTCCTCGTTCTCAAGCGTATAGTTCGGGACAGTTCGTCAAGCAGGGAGGCTGCTGAAACGATCCGGCATCGGCACCACCGAATTTCCCCAAAGAAGGCACCGGCGCGAAAGGACACTGGCCCTTTCAATGTGGCGTCCAAAATCTCCACTCAGGCCACAAAAGCACAGAACATCACAATAAAGTCATCTGAAAGGATTCGTTCTCCAGACGAATGGCCTGCGCTTCCAAGCCAGCTTCTTCCCAAAGAACCACAGATTATCAAGCCAGCTCGGGAACCTACTCCTGAGTCTGATGACACGCCCAAAGCAGATCGTCAAGCAATATCAACGCTTCGTCCCCTCGTAAATGCGGGTTGAGTGATTTTGTCGAACCTTAGAATCACGCGTGCTCGAAGTACACTGAAAGTACTGGACGCCTTAAGCCCAGTGCTTGAATCTTTCGAAAAGAGACATGGCCAACCATCACCCATCCTTTCGAGAAGTCAAGGCAGCGTCAGTCATGCAGTGGAAAGCAAGAGGACTAAAGTGACACCTTTGAGACTTTCGTCGGTTTATATACACTGACATGTTCCCAATAATTGTGATATGTGAACCTAACGTATCAAAACCAGCCACATTACCGGGATATGAAGCTGTTATGTCCATAAAAACTGGTGCATGCAGCAATGTCATCGTTTTTATTCGTCGTGAACTCACCTATGTTCGCCAGCCTATTCGGCCTCACGATGACAATCAATATGATTGCCTAACAGTTAAAAAGGGCAAACTCATGTTTACACTTGTAGGCGTTTATCTTAACGGTGTGTCTTGACATATTGACGGTGTGTCTTGCTTTGTGTGTCAACGAAAAGGTGTTAGACACGGACGGACGCTGTACTTTCAACTATACTTTATTGAAATTTACATTGCCGCACATTCCTCCATCGCATGCGCACCTTCCACTCCTCCCAAGACATGTGCACAGAAAACACCTCGAAGATACATTACCATGTGAAAAACAGCCGACGCATGCCCAACTTCTACTCCTCCCTAGACCAGTGCATGGATGTTAGTTTTTATTAATCATATTTACCTGCTCGATAGGTATGTATCGAATATCGATAGGTATGTATCGATAGGAATGTATCTTCGAGGTGTTACCTGCGCACATGTCTTCGGAGGAGAGGAAGATGCTCATGCGTTGGAGGTTATGTGCGGCAATGTAAATTTCAATAAAGTACAGTTGAAAGTCCAGCGTCCGTCCGTGTATAACACCTTTTCCTTGTGTTCGCGTCCTTTGTGTTCCGCTGGTGCCCCCTTTTTCAAGTTCATCATGCACCAACTGGCCAAAGAGCTTGCGCTAAAGCACATTAGGCACTTTTTCCGAGCCCGTCTCCGTCATCTTGCAACACTACCATCAGAAAGACTGCAGGTATCATTTTGTGTAACGATTTCGGATTGCTACACCCACCTTCCATCACATTTCACCCCCGTAACTGAGCCACCCATTCCTCCATCGTGCTTGCCTCGACCTACAGTGCACCTCACCGTACGAGGAATCATAAAAAATCTATGCTGTCATCACGTGCTCTTAAACAAACTAACTCTGCTCCTTTTGCACTAGAGACACGCCGATCGCGTACACATATATACTGATGGATCATCAACTCTCCATTGTGCCACTGGAGCCGTGGTTTTCCCAGCGAGAGCCACCACCCTCAGTTTCAAGGACGAGTTACCCAACGACATCGACGGCTGCGGAAATTGCAGCTCTTCGCGCGGGATTTCGTCTCGCCAACCAAAAACAACCTCGAAAATGGTCAGTATTCACTGAGTCGAAGGCAGGACTGTAGTCGATGCTGTCAGCCTTGCGGCGTGAACCACACGAACAAATGGTATTCGAGATTATGAAATTAATTCGTACCTTGACTGGGAAACGACACCACGTGACATTTTAGTGACTTCCAAGTCACTCCAGCGTCATAGGTAATGAACACGCCGATAACGCTGCTTGGTCGGCTTTTCAAGGCGACGAAGAGGAATCGGTACCGTTATCGAGGACAGATGCCACTAGAAAACTTAGAATGCTCACCCGTGATGTCACGTTCTCCTTGTGGAACGCAGGAAGTTTTCAAAACAACCGGCTGCACAACCTAGACTTCTCTCCGCCTTCGCATCCCAGCTGGACTCTGGAGACGTGAAGCTACCCTGCTTTGTCGAATATGGCTATGAGTTGCATTTGCGAAGTCATTCGCATTCCGAATCAGATGGGTTGAGTATGCGTCGTGTGATGACTGTGGTAGCGAGGAGACTTTTCAACACATTCTCTGTGATTGTCATCGCTACAATTTACAGAGACGATCGCTCGCAATCGTGATAGCGCGCTTTGACCCAATACATTTAAATGAAGAAATAACTTTAGAATGCCGACATCACAAGTCATCGCAGCGGAGGGCAACGAGGGCACTGTTGCGGTATTTAAGGACAACAGACTTGGACAAGCGGCTGTAACCTGATGTTTATAGTGCTACAAGTGTGTTCTGCGGTGATAGCATGAGTGGCAGTGACCGACTGTGATTGTGTATCTGTGCTCCCTTTCTTTCTCTCCATCTACATTCTTGTCACTTTTCCTCCCCTTCCCCTTTGTCCCCATAGGGCAGCAAACCGGGTCTTCCCCTCTGGTGATCTTCCCTGCCTTTCCCCTTTCTTCTGTCCCTCTCTATGAAGCAATGAATTAAGAGAGAATATAATTCTTGGCAAATTTGCCTCTAGCAAATCCATGTTAAAAACTTAGGAAATTGATATAGGTGTCTCGGCCGGTCACCGGCTTTTCTATACTATATGCATTACACTTTATATAAGGCCACCGTTAGAGCTGCAAGCCACTTATGAAGACATAGCAGCGTCTAAAGATGCAACTGTATCTCATGTCGCCATCTACACCGACTTGACCCGGCCAGGCTATCAGGTAACTTAAACAGATGAAACATGCCATCAGCATCGTTCAGCCTAATCACGCTCTATGAAATAGTCCCGGGCGGGTTCGTAATCAACTGGATCCACGGTCACGGTTCCGCACAATGCAAGATACCTGCCGATGAGGCGGAAGAGCAGCCCACTCTAAGACCTTGCAAAGCCTCTCCATGGACCACTTGGAAGAACTCCTGGCCATGAAGGCTAGAACCCGGAAAAGCGTGCGAGCCTTAATTCCACTGTTCCCCTTGCGGGTTCCGCCTGGTGTGTCCCAGCGGCGTATACGAAATGGGTGCGCTGTCGCTCCGGTGGTCCTCGCAACCTGAAGATTGGGTGGCCGCCGAAACCCTCAACCATGCCCACATTTCTTGGCCTCGTCGGACCAGCTAGAAGCTCATCACCTCATCCGGACCTGTCCGGGAACGCGGGCGTACTGCGAGCGCCATCTTTACCAGGCGGGGATACGGTCAGCGGATCCAGAGGCCTACCGGACATGGACGAGCTTCTGCGTCCGGTAACTCCTAGGCTTCATACATGCTGCAGGGTTACCCGCCTGTTGTACGCAACAGTCCACACCATGGTGGAGTGGTTCAGACTTTGCCAAACGCGCAGCGCGTTGCATCGGTCTCCCCACAGCGCCTTGCGTTGGCGTAGCGGTAGCGCGTCGCTGCCTATTAATACAACGTGTTACGCATACAGAAACTGCCTTGTGCTGCTTCGACGCTGCACCTGACGCCACTGTGCTACGGTTCTTGTGGGACTGCAACGTGCTATCTGACATGTAGTTGTGTAGGGTGTGTGCTGTGAGGCCGCCAGGCGCGCCTCGAGACTAATACCATCAAGAAAGGTTCGGCTTCTCGCTGCAAAGCCGCCCTGTTTTAACCTCGTTTTGCCTTTCTCGAGGCCTACGGGCCTTTCTTACTGTAAATAAACAACATCGTTTATGCAGTCCATACACGAAGTTTGCTTGTGTCGTTCAGATGCTGTCGCGAGTCGGAAGTGCATTACGTGTAACGCTCACGGTGTTGTGTACTTGTGTATGCAATGCACCGATACTTGCTGCTCAGTGTATAATGGAAAGGACCAATGGGGTTCACATGTCAAGTTGAGTACTCAACGTGGTCAACCTCGTTTTTTGTAAAGGTCCCTCACTGCACTCTGCGAAATTGAGTCAGTTGGAAAATTCCGCTGCGAACTGTGCTGCACTGCAAATTAAGTTGGATCACTTTATCATGTTCTTTCGGAAGGAGGAGGGGGGACGAAGTTGGGTTACTAGGGCATGAAACAATCCACTACGGTAAATTATAATCACTCATGTCTTGCCACTAGCAAGCTGTAAGACTTTGCTAGCTGCTTAGCAATGAAGAAAAAAGAAGAAAATTTGTTGTAGGTTAAAGTTCTGAAAAGTGAAGTCATTTATATGTTTCGTGAAGTTCTTTCGCTTGCGTGATCAAGCTGCGCGGGAAGTGCGTAGTTCAATATCGTACAAAATAGGTCGTGCCTAAAACATGGCGGCCAAGACGTGTTCCCGTGTCCGCAATCCCTTCCGGCGCCTCCAGCCCCCAAAACCGCAGCCTTCGATTTCCGTTTGTGTCGCTCAGTGACAACCGTCGTCGCTGCGTCAATTTAAGAAATTCTAGAGGGTCGGCTGCTAATTATTGGTAACCTGTTTTCTCGCTTACATATAGGCGTCATAATGTTTATGCCTTTCAATGCCAGATAGCTGTTGCTGGTCAAGGTCAGTTTATGATGTATTAACATTTGTGTTCCTGGCGCTGCAGAAGACCAAAATTGACAGATAGTAGATGGGGCAAGCATCTCATCCTGTTTTCACACTCTCAGTTTTCGTCTTTCGCGGCGTTAAGAAATGAATAGAAACATGTTCAGCGCGGTAAAGTCTTCGTGCAAGCTCTATCGTCCAGCTCGGCTGTGCAACGCCTTCTGCACTTATCTTATGCACTCGCGAATAGGACAATGTGCAGCCCTGCTCTAGGAGCTAATTATTTTGTCACTAAACTCACCAGAAGAACACATCGCTCTTACACTATCTCCTCCTCAGACCCAAAGAGAGGTCGGGGCATAAGTGCTTTTCAAGTTGGTCAATTCTTATGACCGATCGGCTCGTTACGAACGTGAAAAAAGAAAAAAAAAAAAGCATTCTTGAAGTACCGCAGTTAGACGCTGAAAGCAACTTATCCTTGTACCTGGGCAAACTGACCGTTGATAGTGACGTTTGTTGTCGTACAAATCCATTTTCCTTGCCTAAAAAGAGAGTTTAAGGCCTAACAGAACTCATTGATGAGTGAGTTGTTATACCTTAATGATAGCTTGAATTGCGCAAGCACATGCTGATGCAATGTGCAGCGGAGAAAAGTAGCAGAGTGACAAAGAGATTTTTCTTCGCTGTACATTACATGTGCATGTTTTTCCTTCCTTCAGGCTGCCATTAAGAAATTAAAGCGTAACATCGTGTGCTAGGTCGGCATGTTGACGCTGCACACCGGATTTTACATGTTTCTTTTTTTTTTCGTAGTCTATGACGAAACAGTGGTGTAGATAAAAGTGTCACATCTCACGAAAGCTAACGGCAAGAATGCGACTAAACCACTTCCGTACAGTTCAGCACGGAACCTACGTAATACCCGGAATTAATATTTGACGTATTCACTATCGAGGTAATTTTGAAAAAAAAAACCGTAACGACAATGTGTTATATAATTTAGAAGAGAGGTCTCAGCAGGATATGACAACGGGAATCTGATTCCATCATTACCTTACATTCAAACCCCGCAAGCGTTCGCGTGCGCATACCTTCTTTACACAAGTGAAAGGTTATTTATTCTCGAACGCTTCAATCGTACTGCATGGTATGTTACATAATGATACGAGGATATAGCCTTTGGTTAAAGGAATGCAATGTCATCAGCGATCTTTTATCATTCACGACGTAGCTGTTGCAAAAAACTTTGACTCGTCCTCCTGCTCCTCTACCAGTTCACAGTGCTTCTTCCTTGGCTTGAGACGGGCAACATTACGCTAACAAATTACTGAATCATCCAGCGCAACACATAAATGCTGTAGCAGACAGCAGAAAAGGTAGCACTGAAAACCAAATGGACTCACAAATCGGCAAAGAAAAAAGGAAGATAGAAAGAAACAACGAAAGGCCAAGATGAATGTAGTTTTTAGGCACTGGTGGACTTGTTGGCGTCTTCTACTCTTTTTCTCTTAGCTTGTTCGTGTTCTTTGTCATAACTTTGCCTTACTTTCGTGTGCCCCACTTATCTTTCGGCCAGGCGGACCTTGTGTCCATTCCTTGAGTATAGTGTCTGCTAATAATAATAATAATAATAATAATAATAATAATAATAATAATAATAATAATAATAATAATAATAATAATAATAATAATAATAATAATAATAATAATAATAATAATAATAATAATAATAATAATAATAATAATAATAATAATAAATCTTGCAAGAACAATTACAGCAATCAAGTTCGCCTAAGTAATCGTATTGGCTTGTCACGCGAAACCCGACAGCCAGCAACAAGATTCAGCCACAAAAACAGTTTATTTTAGAAATAAAAATAAGGGTGACACTAAGGCTCTTTGCGGACGATAAAATACAAGACACAAGAACAGGTGCAAACCAATAACGCGTTTCATAAATGACATAAATAAGGAAAACATGACGCTCGCAATCATTCCACGGATATAATCCCTTTAAGTTTTTGCGAATGTCGCGTATAGATTCACAAAAAGTAACTTCGGAGGGAAGAGCATTCGATAGACCAGGAACAGAATAGGTTCGAGTATATCCACGATATCTGGTACTTGTGTGAGGGACTGAAAAAAGCGGGTGTATGACGTAAAGGACGGCGAAACACTGAATGCCTCAAGTTATAGCTTCCATGGTGTTTACAGCGCGAAACGTAGACGGGACGCGAGACGAGAAGACGACACCCCAAGCGCCGACTTTCAAGAACGTTTATTTGAAAAAGACACGGCTTCTTAAACCTTTGCCCACACGTGTCACAGATACGTAATTGCACATCATGTGAAACACGCACTTTTTTTGCGCTCAAAATAATGATTGTACGCGCAAAAGCTCAAGTTCCTTTTTTTGTTAGTAACAAGGACGCCTTGCTAACGCATTGGTCACGAAGTCTGGCAATATCGGCTGCTTCAATTATCTACCGAACCAGCTGGTCATTGCGTTTTTTCAGCACTTCACAGCGTGTGAATTCTGCGACACAAACTTGAGAGGGGCAATGCCTGGCGTACATACCTAGATTCCTGTTCGCCTGCTGGACGCTAAGTTCATGTTCCTTTAGTCTTTCGTTCGTGCGTTTTGAAGTTTGCCCTACATACTTTTTTCCACATTCCAAAGGCATAGATTACACCACGGCTTCTGTGCAATCCACAAAACGGCTCGGGTGATTTATCGTGCACCCTTGCTGCTTTATCGGCTCTTCTGCATTGACGCGTCGGCAGAGGTTTTACATTTTTTCCGGGCCGTAAGCACAACATTAACTCCAGCTTTGCGCCTTATCTTTTTCAAGAGGTGAGATAAGTTGTGCACGTATGGCAAGACCGCGGACCTTCGCTTTTCTTTCATGTCTGTGTTCTCGCCACCTTACTCGCCATGGACACGCTCGAGTTTTAGGTTCTCGCTCATTTGTTCCGCAACAGAGACAAGAAGGTGCGACGGGTAACCAACCCCAGTAAGGCTGTCAACCTGTCGACTTTAGCTTAGCTTGTTTTCGGTATACACATCTAGGTTTCGTTACCGCGAAGCGCATCATTATGCGCTGCATGGCGAGGCAAGACGAATGCGTCTGTAGAGAAGCGAACAAAGTTATGCGTAGAAAATAAAAGCAGATTATCAAGACAGTAATTTATGTAACGATCTTCAATGAATAAAGGGAAAATCAGACATCCACCCGTTCGTAGCAATTGCTACTACGTCAACGATCTTCAATGTTGAAACCACACCCTATCTTGCTCCCAGGCAGGCTACAAACCTCAGGTCAAGCAATCATTGCATGTTCTCAATTCGAAAAGCATATCTGGACATGCACGCTTATCCATTTTTTCCGCGAACGATTAAGGAGCGGAAGAGCTTGCCGGCATCTGCCTTGCAGTCGAGTGGCATTAAAGGCTTTGAGGAACGCGTTAAAAACTTTTTATGAAATTGAATCTTAGTGGTATCGTGCAAACGTTGTCACACTGTTCTAGAATACACACTATAGTCTTTCTTTTAAGCTGCGTCCGATATCACTGTCACAATGTTACAAACACGTATTTCTTAGCCAAAATATTGTATTTGTATTTGGTTACTTGTTTTGGTGGTTAATGCGTTTATTTCCAACATTCATTGCATCATATCCTATTTGCGTTTGTAAGGTGTTTACATTTTTTACGCTATGTGCAATCTTGCTGTACCCATGCTGTTGCGGCCAAGGCGGTCAACAATATTTGAAAATAAATTACAGCTCATATAATTCTCATCATCTGCTGGCACTGAGTATCCAACCTTAGCGACAACAGTGCCGTGCGGCATTAGAGCCAATTAAAGAACGAAAAACGAAATGAATTGTTGCAAAGTCAGGTGCCAGTGCCCAATTTTGTGCTATTAAGTTATATACTCACAGCGTTTGCGTTCAGATCTGCTGACATTGTAGTCCATAAGAGCCGCTACACTTTTCGCTTATCTAATGAGATGTGTCGCCGGAAATTCGTATCGTTTTTATATTCAACATTATTTGTATACGTATGGTCTGAGTGAGGTTGTACAGCAAGCTTGTACAGAGGCAGCGTCTGCGTTTAGCAATCCTTTTTTTCCTGTTCTCTTTCCGTACGTTGTAAACCGCTTATCGCGGGTCATTTTCTTCCAGCGCCTGGCCTGGTGCTTATCGAACACTACAGTCCGTGCGAAGATGACATATATAACGTGGCAGGCATGCGCGCCAGTGGTTGTGCTCTGCGCGGATTAGAGAACTCACGTATATAATATCCTCCGTTCTAAAACGCTGCGCAGGACCTGCACGTGTCTATCGCAAAGAGCGCCTGCTTGGGAATGACGCGATATCTCCATTACGCGACAGTGTAGAAGGTTGCCCGTATACTACATGCGCACCTTTCACTTTGCAGCTCGTACCGCGTGAAGTTAAAGGATGCACGGCGTTTCCCAAAATCCGGGTGTAAATCCACTCGGGACAGCGTGGGCGATAAAAACCACAGCGGGAGGCCAACACAGCGCTGCCCGATATCGGCAGGTCTCGAGGACGTACGCCTGAAGCATCGCATTCGCTGTGCCACTGGCCGAAGGTATGCACATGGTAGGCGTCGCGAAGGCCTCCTTCGAAGTGCCGCAGAAGTACGCCAACCCTTCTGGGATACACAGACACGCTGATGCAGAACAGGTCGTCACTTGGTGCACTTGCAACCGGTATCAGTATATAAGGATTAACGTTGGAAAGTGCACGCGACAGGCTGAGATGCACGGCCGGTCGGGCGACCACAGCCAGTGCAGATTCGTCTCGGGTTAACGCGAGTTGCTCGCCTCGAAGGCGTCGGTTCGCTGCGAGGGAGCGAGCGGCTCAAAATAAACTCTAGCAGCGACCCCGGGTAAAGCAGGTGGACGCAACCCCAGGTGAAATACGGGCCCTGGAGGAGTGACTGGCCGACTGACCGCGTAGCAACGTTGCCGCGACGATCATGTTTGTCATGAGCACAATCACGTGGGGGTATCTGAGGACAGACAATGATACGACAACGAAATACAAGCGGAATTAGGCTATCAGACAGTGCTTACAAGGTTCACTGATAACTTTGAAAGGCCCCTTGGAAATGTGCTCAAAAGAACGGAGTTTTCGTACTTCTTCTTAAAGGGAAGTATCCCGACACATTTGTACTGATATTTATTACTAATATTTATTACCCTGTCTCGCCGAATTTACAGGTGCTTCGCATGTTGCTCTATTCCTGACGAATTAAGAACGAACTAATTCATACGAAGCAATGCTGGAAGCAGTGGTTGGGTTTCACGTGGCGTCTAATTTTTACATCCTTCTTTCGCATTTCCCCGTGTCAGCTGCGGTAAAGTCGATTTCCGTTTTTTACCGGTATTCCCGTGACCTCAATTTTCCTAACATTGTTCAGTCTACGATTATAAGTAAGCGATTTTCAATCACTCGCTCCCTGCGTTAGCCAACTACGTGTCGTGATGGCCTACTTTAGAATCTCACCACAACAGCCGTCCGTAGCTGCCGTCCTCGACTGTGTTTTGCTTCGCTTGGAACACGTTGTGCAGCTGTTGTTACCCATTTCTATTACTGGCTATCTACTCTATGCACTGCATAAATTACTCAACTCCACTAACCTATTCCTCTTAATTACAAGTAGAATGTCAGCTGCCCGCATTTTTTTTTTCTCTAATCGACAGCTTTCTTTCCTATCCCCCAACGCTATCGTGTTGAATTTCGCTCCATGGTTCGTTGCATGCCGTCCTTAGCTTATGCGATTCTTAGAAACTGGCAGGTTAGTAAGTGCGAAATCCGTATGGGTAATAGCCATACGATGATTCGTATTTCGGTATGTCGAAGCGACGGTCGGAACTCGTTCTGTCCCGTGGGACCACCGGATCGCAGGTCGAAGGTGCGACCGGCGCGCCAGCTATGCCGCCTACACCGCAATGCAGGCATCGCTGCGTAGCGGCATAGCTTGCACGCAGGGGAAACGCTTCGTATAGACGGAGCCCGAATCGTGTGTCTTAAAATAATCTTTTGCGGCAGGCAGGTACAGCCATCTTTTCGAGGCGACTTATTGTTAAACGTGTGCCAGATCGTTTATACGTGTGTTGCTTTCTTTTTTCAATTTATGCACATTGATGAGACAGTAGTCGGTCGGGACGGAAGCCTATGGCAACGAATGCATAACCAATCGTGCCGGTAACAATATTTATTCCCAACAGGCAAAAGTGACGGTCGCGTATGATAGCATATGAAGGAATCACTGTCCGACCTAACGCATTATCAACAAACCAACGCGAGGCAGTGTAATGAAAATTTAAGGAACGCTGATTGCTACGTTTCTAGTACTTGCGCCAAGTTCTATGAGACACAAGGTGAGAGAGAGAAACGAAGGAAAAGAGAAAGTGCAGTGAGGTTAATCAGAGCAGAAAATATGCTTTGTTGCCTTACAATGGGGAAGGTAGAAAATAAGAAAAATAAATAGAGAGAGACAGAGAGCATAAGGACACCATCGCAGCCGGTCACAATCACTGCCTGGTAGCACAGTGCAAGGTCCCCTTCAGCGCAATGAACACCAATTAGGAGGGAGCTTTAGCTCGGGAGATCTTATCTAAATACATCGGAATGAAGTAACCTTTTTGTTAGGCATACACTAGATTCCATCTAGTTTTCTGCATTTTAGAGAAAAAAGTCATGGTCTGGTGGCTGTAAAGAGCTAGAGCCTGTATGTACCAAAAAGGAATTGTTCGAAAGACAAAATTACAGCCACTCCTGGTGCGGGGCATATTATTAGCCAAGGCGGCTGCCCAATGAAAATGAGGCCTTTCAACGAAAAGCTTTGTGAACTCGGCGCCTGATTTTTCATTCAGCCCGTCAATTTTTAAAGAAAATTTTAAACAAACAATTTTAATCAAATCGCCAAGGAAAAAAAGGGGACAAATTAAGAAAACATGATCATCAAGTTTACGACTACGTCTCCAAGCAACAACAACAAAAAAAAAACGATATTACAATTACGTAAACTAGACCTACTGAGACATCTGAAGAGGACCTAATTGACGCGTTACACACCGCCCTGAAGTATATACTCCTAGTTTGTGGGCTGCACGTTTGCATAACCTTCGCAGGCACTGTAACAATGTGCCTAAGTCGCAAACCCATCTAACAGATTTGTGCGCTTTTGAAGCTCCAACAGATACACTTTACAGATACTGCGACATCTGTTTTTGGTGCATAGTTACAGATTGGGAAACGTCGTGCTTCAGTATTTTTTAAACTTAACAATTACTGACAATTCTT
The DNA here is from genome assembly GCF_050947875.1 of Dermacentor variabilis. Lineage (NCBI taxonomy): Eukaryota > Metazoa > Arthropoda > Arachnida > Ixodida > Ixodidae > Dermacentor > Dermacentor variabilis. The sequence continues at coordinate 147,701,326 of NC_134571.1, read as the reverse complement.
CTGAATAATATTAGGCCCTAAATCATAATTAACGTTGCTGCAGTTGCTGGAATTTAACTTTCTCTCTCGGTTGCAACAAATTTTATTCAAATGTATTCGGCTGTAGTCTCATGACAGCTTTCCTGCGTTTTACAGGCATTCGAATTGGCAAATTGGAGTTGTCCCCGAAATAAAGCTCCCCCTTGAATGAATGAATGAATGAATGAATGAATGAATGAATGAATTCTGGGCTTTTACGTGCCAAAACCACGTTTTCATTATGACGCACGTTGTAGGAAAGGGAGGGAGGGGGGACTCGATTAATTTTGACCACCCGGGGATCTTTAACGCGCCTCCGATGCTTAAACCAAGGACGTTCAGACACAAGGAACACACACAAATGGTTTGTGTCAGTGAAGTACTTAGCGCAAGTAGTAGAAGTGAATGGCAATTGACTAGTCGAATTTGTCTCGACGTTATCAAATTTGTAAGCAAGGACACGAGTAGAAACAAGACGACGGGGCAGATAGGACAGGTAAGTAACGTCGGGAGCGCTTCTCCTGTTTGCTTGTCCCTTTCTTCCAATACGTGCTGATAAGGTCAGGTGAGGTCTAATTATTCTTAAAGCCGCCTCTAGCAGGGGAGTAACCAAAAGGGTGGGGTAGAAATAATGAGCATTTCAGTTCAATAAGTGCGCACTCTGCCACAAGTTTTATGAAACACGGGTTGTAGTGCAAATTTGAATTTCTGCTGTGTTAAGGCACGGCGTTTCCAATTTAAGAAATCAAGAGGTCGCAGAAACCGCAGCAGTCCGAAACATTGAATTCAGCGAGTTCCTCGTGCCTTGAAGAAATTCACTTTTTCTTTTAACGGTATTTTTGCAAATACCGTAGCTCGTAAGCTTTCGTGGCCAACTGTGCACTGAAAGCAAACAAGTGTGCATCCATGAAGAAAAGAAATGATAAAGCAAACGTTGATGTCAGGTGACGCGTTATGACAAAGGGCATACCATTATTTTGACATCACCGTAGAAGAAATTGAAGTTAACGCAGGGCGACTAGTACGGTAGCACCAACATGGTGGAGAGGGCGTTCTAATTCGACGCCGCATCACCGTTCGTCGATTCACCCTTCAACGGAGCAGCACGAACCGACCATTCCGACAGCCCGCGGACCGACGTCGGCGCTTGGTTGCGGCTGCGCTTCTTTCCGGCGCCGTGTGCGCGCGCGTACCTAGCCCGCTCTCCTCTCCCAGGGGCGGCGAGAGAATCCGCGAGCTGCCCCCGCACTTCCGTCGCGACCAAGGTCTCGGAGGCGAAGTCCCACTGCCGACGCCTTCGCTGCGCACTGCGGAGACATCGCGAGCTCGTAGTAACCCGGATTCCTGACCTCAAAAAGAAACGGCGCACACAGACGACGGCGGCGCGCCCACCGCGGATTTCTCTCCGACACAACGCGGTTGCGTCACGCTCGACTCGCTTTCCTTCCTTCCATCCCAGCGCAGTGCTGTGCTGTGCGTGCGTGCGACTGCGAATGTGCGCACCGATGGCAGAGGGACGATCCCGCGCGAGGAACGCACGTGCGAGCCCTGCGCGCACATTTAACGGCGAATGCCGCGCGTGGCACAAAGTGTAACTCGCTTGCGGTGTGAAGCAGAGAAAGTCGTATCGCGTGACGTCACTGTGAGCCTAAAGAGGTGCCGATCAAGCGAAACTACGTCCCCCACGAACACTACTTTCCGCGTTGAAAAGCGAAACATGATCCAGATGGGTTCTCGGAAGTTGCGACCAGCCTTACACTACAAGAATTTTCTGCCGCAGTTTTTTTTTCTTCGTTACATTTTTTTTTTAAATTTTCAGCAGTGTCTCACATGGTGCTCTCGAAATAGTCACACTGTTCTTCACAGAGGCACAATAGTAGGCCCTGTATAAAATAGAAACTCTAGTATTGCCATTGGAATTTGGTCAGGGTACGTTTGGGCTTTCGAAAATAATTGTTAATTCCGGGGTTTTGCGTGCCAAAACTACGGTTTGTTTGTGAGGCGCGCCGTAGTGGGGCACTCAGGATTAATTATGACCAGGCGGGGATCCTTAACGTGCCCCCAATGCACGGGACACGGGAGTTCTTTGCATTTCTCATCGAAATGCGGCCGCCGCGGCCGGGATTTGATCCCGCGACCTCGTGTTTAGCGGCGCCACACCATAGCCAATAAGCCACCTCGGCGGGTTCACATTTGCGCGTGCATCTATTCATAAAACTATTCTAACTTATGCATCGTTTTATACATACAGCTTATACATACAGGCACGTAACCGTATACCTCAATGCCAGTGCAGCAAATTTGCTCCCACTCCTAAACCCAGCGTAGCGCAGCTTTTAGTTAGTAAGAACAGCGTATGTTAGTTCGGTTTGTTTCCGTCTCTCATGCCACTGTCTGCAGTGCGTTATTCCAAGCACTTCCGTGGGACAAATTGCTTCGCGAATCCGGATCGTGTCAAACACTATCTCGACATATATTAACCTTCGTTGATTTCACATCGCCTTCGCACACCTTACATCACGAATGCGCGGTGGCGATGACGTCGCTTAGAAGGAACTGCGCGCATGAAGCTTCTGAGTGCAGTAACGCCAAAGTACACCACTCGAAACAGACAACTGGTGCGTGAGGACGAGTGTTCAAACTCTTCGCACCCCAGGTACAACCAAAAATGCGACTTTTCCATTCATCAAGCGTTTCAAACAGGAAACTTGACTAAAGCAGCGAGGCTAGCTGGTCCAGCTTCGACTTGTCTTCATGTTAGCGAGATTGACGAAGCTGCGAAGAATGTGGTCACGGAGGAATGTTCAGACAACTGTTTGCACTGTCTACACAGAGACAGCAAGCGAGGTCACAAAAACAAATATGGTGGACCGAGAAACACTTCCTTTCTCCCATCCGCCTTATTGCGAGCGCTTCGTCTCCATTCGCGAGATAACTGGCTCATGACAATATCATCGTACGACAAAGGAAAATCTCTCGCTGGAATTGGACCGTATCTAAAGAAAATAGGATCGACCAAGGCAACACAATGAAAATGTTGAAGCAGGTAAAACTGCACTCGCCTCGACCTCCGCCTACAACGCGAACAAAAACACAGTTCTCCCTCTCCCAGTTCCCCCTCACTGCGAGCCCATAAAACACGATACAACGAACGTTATGGTGCGCCGAACGGCACTGGGAACCCATTACGCTCGGCCTTCGCGGTTTTCTTTATTGGAGGGACGCAATGCAGGCGTTGCCTGGGTGCTCGTTACGCGAGCCGTATTTCTTGCCCCGCTTTTTTTGCTTGTCGCTATCCGGCACAAAACGCCTCGCAAGTGCGAACAGCGCGCCGGCACGTCGGGCTCCATTCACATCGCGGCTTGATCGATCTCTGTTGGCCTTTTGTGAGCCCCGTTGGCGGTACCGAAAAGAACACGGCTCCTTCCTTGTAGCAATGCCGCATTACCAGCGACAATCGGTCCAAGCGCGGCGAAACCTTGCTCGGCATACCGGCGATAACAATAAAAACGAAATGTAAGACGCATGCCCCGTTCGCCCTTAGTTGCGAAAACGCCGTCGATTCGCGCCCGCCGCCTTCCGGAACCGCGAGACGTATTCGTGTACACCCGTGCTGGGCCACAGCATGCCGTTTCTCCTGTCTCGTCTCGTTTAAAAAAAGTCGATTTCGTTTATTAACGAGATGAGCGACACCTCCGGACTGTGACGCTTGAGCCTTTTTAGAAGATGCTCTGCTGGTACGCTTTTTCGTGTTCACAGGATTGGCGTACTGATGTCATCGGGGCTGTATGTTGTTGTGCAGCTGAGCGCGATGAAAAGGTAGGCGCTTTCGCGATCTGCTTACGTAAGCCCAGAGTCGCCGTGGAAGTTGTGTATGACAACGATATGGCGACCTTGACGTCACGTGGACACCTTCACTCTACACTGCGGAAAGGCGCAGCTGCTGTCTGCACTGCTGCTGACAGAACAGATAAGCTCTAACTGTCAGAGGATAATGCGCTAAGATGGCGCCAGAAGGTAGCCAACACATTGCAGTCCTTGAACCTTCGCAGTTGGCTTTAGTCCTGCGTGGGTGCATGCCTCGTATGAGTGACAGCTTTGAGTTCTTCTAGGCTCCCCTCCTTCATCTTTCTATATACAATTATTCTCTCCGAATTTACAGGTGGACCACCGAGCCAACCGCGCCGCAAAGATCGGACGTCACGGCTGCAGATGAATCTGGACTCTTCGAACTTCCGCCGGCATCGGCTCGAGTAAAGAAGACTGGTCGAAACACCTTGCCACTGGTGCTTCGGAGGTAATCCATGCGCTGTTATGACTGTGCATCAGCGTGCGTGCCACCATCTATAAGAATAAATTCGTGCGTGTATGTAACCTCGCTGCAAGTGTGTTTTCGTCCGAACTACAGTCGTCGGTACTGTTCCGTTCCTCTGACCATGGCCACCTTCACGCGGAGTCCGTGGCTATGAAGCATTTCACGCGAGAATGCACACCGTCTATTTTCTTTCTTTATTTGGGGGGGGGGGGGTAATAACGAACTGGAAACAGAGAAAGAGGACATACTAACACGAAAAGGGCACTGCTAAGGGTACACTTCATAGCTGTGAACCCAATGCCTATTCACTCCCAACAGGGATGGCCAACAGTGCAGCGTGCACATTGTGCGGATGCGATGAGATTCCAGAGCACCTTCTGTGTCACTGCCCATCCTCTGACACTCAAAGACGTACTGTACACGCTAAACTCAACCTGTTAGATTAGAGAGTGCTCTCAGAAGAAAACATCCTCGGACAATGGCCTATGCATTCTTGCATGCAAAGAGCCACAAAAGCCCTTCTACACTTCGCGAATTATGCTGGATTGTACGAACGCTAGTGACAGCGGAGACTCCTCTGCGACTGAGTCTGCCAATGGCTGACTCTGTTACTTTTTTTCTTTCTCCTTGTTATCAATTCTTCCCCTTTCTCCTCCCCAAGCGTAGGGTAGCCAAACGGGCAAGTCCTTGGTTAACCTATCTACCTTTCCTTCTTCATTTCTCTCTCTCTCTCTCTCTGAACTTAAAAATTCATAAGAACGCTCACGGACATCAAAAAGGGCTGGTTAAGGGTGGGGGAAAAGGGAGCAGCATGCATTTTTGTTTGTGTTTGGCCTGAGCGCGCATTTTTTTATGGGATACATAAGCACGTTATCTACGTTTAGTCGCAGCACATACGAAGCGGCAAGCTACGCACATCAGACCCTTAGCAATACAGCGTTCTTAAATCACAGTGGCTTTGTCAGTGACTTAGTTTTTGCCGGTTTAGCCTGTTTCAAAGTGATCTTACTAAAGCTGCAAGAAGCAAGTAGCCCTCTGTTTAGCGCCTTGCATAGTCACAAAACGGTGGCATAGGCACCTCCACAACTTTCTTTCATTTCGCCTTACCCCCCCCCCCCCCCCCCCCCGTTTTAATGCAGGGTAGCAAAATTTAGGGTAGCAAACCAGAATATTATCCGGTTAACATCTCGCCTTTGCCATCCGCTTTATATATATCTCTCTCTCTTTCTGGTATGCATTTTTTCTTCAATCTTGCTCTCCCCATCATAGAACACCTTAAAATGTTTTCTCGCACAGAATCTAGTTTTTCGCTAAACTTGACGCAACCGCCATAAAATCGTAGAACGAGCCCAAATTCGTAAACATTATGACAAATTTGGGAACATTGGCAGGTATGGCGCTCTTATTGTACGGCTCTCTTCAATTTCTAACGAAATTTGAAGCTAACGACTCTAGTCCCGAAGCACGAAATTCGCTCCTAGTTAGGAAGCAATATCAGGGCAAGAAGGCTGGAGAGAAGCTCAGTGTCACAGATATACCTCAATGTGGCCATCCGCCTTCCGTTCGGTTCTAGATTAACCGGCGCATACGGCAAGCAGGGGTTCCGCGCTAGCTCCTACATACATGCTCCAAGTCGCTTGCATCACACAGGAAAGGGCTTCCCGCACTTTGCGCTCCCAGACGTTCCATTCGTGTGTATGTGTGCTTAGGCTACGCCTGATCCCCACAAAGCACTCTTTTTTTCGAGCTCTCCTACGGGGCCGCGCGGGCTTTGGGGTCGCATCCAGCCAGAGCCAGATTCATGATGCCACACCACATACCTCTCCTCCTCCCTTCCTTTGCTTTCTCGAAACAAACAAACAAACAAACAAACAAACAAACAAACAAACAAACAAACAAGCAAGCAAGCAAAAAGCCTACAAGCGGAATTGGCGGAGGGAGTCCGGGGAGAAAACGAAAGTGGTCCCATCACACACCCGGTGCCGCGGAGGACCGCAGCGCGAACGAGGTCTTCGTGCCGCGCCAGCGCATGCAGGTCGTGCCCCGGTCCACGCCGATACACCGCGGCGACGAGCGGCTTGCTACACGCGCGACGCCGCGACGCCGCGACCGGTGTCCTCCGGAAGGGGGAGAGCGACTCGACGCGACGAGAGCGAGGGAGTCGCGCGGAAGACGAAGCGCGTCGCCTCCGGAAAGGGACGGCCGCACGCACGGCTCTCTCGTGTGCGCGGCGATACGGCTTCGCCGACGCCCGCTATCGGTTGTGTGCCCACGGTACGGCACGATCTCTGTGAGAGCGGCAGTGAGAGGATGGCGCCATCGATCAGGGCCAGGAGAATGGATGGGGAGTGAGACCCGACAAGGAGGACCGGATTAGGCTAGAGATTTAGTGGGACGCGGCCCGGTTGAATTAGGGAGTGAACAGGACCGGCTGAGCCGGCGCAGGACCTAACGATATCCAGCGGTACGAGAACGCGCACTAGAATAGGCAGAGCTTAGACTACGAGACTGGTGACGTTTGGGACACGACGTTTAAGGAAATGGATGCGAGCGATACGTCTGATTCGAATGACACTAGCGCGAACGTTTTCTTTTTTTTTTTTCTGTTTAAAGATGCCCCAGACGGGATTCTAGCCACTTTGCGCCCAGAGACCCAAAGTCGCTCGAAAAGGCGACAACAGCCTCGCATTAAATATCATCGATTGTGGAAGGTCTATTTTTGGTTTCATGTATATAGAAACACTTTCGTCAGCGTAGCAATGTTGCCGACAACGTTGCCAATTTCGAATTCCTAAGACTAGGTTCGGCTGTGTCTTATATTTGACGTACACTTGTTTGCTTGCCACTGAATTTTCAAAAAAAAAAGATGAAAAAAATAAAAATAAAAGAAAAACGTGGTGCATCAAAGCATTTTGTTAGAAGCGGTGGCTTCGCTATAAAAAAGAAAAAAAAAAAAAGAATGAATATATTACAGAAATAGGGCATTGGAACCCAGGATGACGTTTAAGTAGAACAGCGAATTTCGGACAAAGGAAACAAAATGTAACATTTCTTCGATGTCCGATCGAGGGAGTACAGTGCATAGGTTGCACTTGGAAACCCGCGCTGTTTTCGCTGGTGCAAGTAATGGCCACGGTCGTAACGCCCGGGCCGCGTTTCCACCCACATCAGCTGTGCACCGAGTGCGTGCGTACGTGGCGACACAAGATTGCACCTCTGTATGTGATTGCATGCACAGACCCGCAGAAAGGCGACGTGTCCTACGTGGGCAAGGGCTTCCGGTGAGCCGTCCGACCCTGTAATGCATCGGACGCTTGCAGAAAGCGTTGTTTCTAGTTGTACAAAAGCAGGGTACCCGAGGGTGTTCTCTCTCTCTCTATCTCCTTTTCTTTTTTTTTTTAGCATACTGAGCAAGTGGGCGGGCAGTCGCCTTGCCTCGTTTTCTTTTCCACCTAGCACAAAACCTGCGGCATACCTTCGACTGCCCCTCAAAGTAAACATAAAATTCCAATAGCATTTTACACGCGCTAGCTAGTTCCGTTGGTCACAAAAGCCTCCACTTCCACTCGTTCGCTGCCCTAGATTGCTACAGCTACTACTTTATTGCTACGGCTACTGTTCTTGCTGACGGTGGGCTGACAGGAGAGTGTACACGGCCGTAGGAGAAAAATAATCTTTATGCGCAGATCGCACCACTGCCAGTGAGCGCAGTGCTATCGGATATCACCATGTCGTAAATGGTCGCCAACGCTTTCGTCTGAGATCTTGTGCAACCCACCACCGCGTGGTAACTGTTCCCAAAACGTGCTCCCCCAAAAAGGGTTAATCAAAGGTGGCTTCGCCCCCTCAGTGACGTCCTTCGTGGGGAGAAGCCCGTTTTCGTGATACCCTACGCTTCTTAGGTGGTAGGTAATATGCCTAGATTAATAACTGCAACCATTGTTTAACCAATAAAATCAATATAGCTTTTGCCCACGCTTCGCGATACGTACGAGCCACTGGCCTTGTTTTCAGTGCGGGCTAGTACTGCGAGTTTCGTCACAGGCTGTTTAAAGCAATAGTCTGAAATATCAGCAGCGGAGTGTTTTTTTGTCGAGAGTTTATTCTCACCAAACCACGCAAATGCATCATTTTTTTTATACTCCATCAATTTTTATTTCAAACCAGTGCATTCATTCCGAATACCACGTGGACAGAGATGCATGGACCTGATATGAACCTCTCATTAAAACGAACGGTTCTAGCTGAATAGGCAATGCAACGAAGGCTGAAGAACGCACGGAAAAGTCGACGGCAATATGACAACCGATGTTTGGTGGCGTGAACATTATCGGAGTTGCAAGAAACTTTCCTTTCTTGCTAAAAAAAACATAGCCCTAATGACTCATGGGTATATTACAGCATTGCAAATAAAACAGCAGATGCAGGGCTGAACACAGATTTGATTGCGGTATGTCCAGATCCAACGTCAGAGGTATTTAGCAGTAAAGTTCCGAACTTGGCGAATAGGCTAGCATCGTTATCAGGAACGCAACGAAGGCATTCACAATCACAGCACGTGGAATTGTCGCAGTTCGAGTGAGAATTGGGCCTCCGGTGCATATATATTAAATACCCCCCGCTGCTATAAACGTTTGCAGTTGCGTGTTTAACTTTGCTTATATTGCCTGGCACCAGGCATGCAAAGGAGGTTCCAGTTCTTTGCCACAGAGCACACAGTTGTCCTCAGGTTACTGTGCCTCGCAAGCTGTCGCAGATTTCTTGAAGGATGGTGCTTTCCAGCTATCGTTCTGCAAAAATAGCTCCCACACTCGAGAGAACTGAGACGTAGGCAATATGGTTGTGGTTGGGTTTTGATCACTGTGGATGCCAAGGTGACCGCCATATACAGTTCGTAGAAAGTTCGTCGCGACGCTCTGGCAACCTTGCACCTACACCGACAGCTGTGCATTCTTACTAAGGAGCTCCTTAGACACGACGCGTCGATTCGGCTTGCATTCGATCGCCACGTTCACAGGGTCGTTTCGGCGTCGTCCCGCAAGAAAACCCTTTGTTGCTCGAGAAAGGGTTGCGAAGCGCCGAGACGAAAGAGCTTTCGACCGAGTACACTTATGCCTGCAAGGATATAATTTCTGCCAACGCACGCAAGACATCTCGCCGGAATTCTTCGCCTCCTGTCCTGGGTGTCCTTGTTGCCTGCTGCACGAGGTATCCCGCTACGTGCCCCAGATCCAGGGTTCTTCTCTTCCCGGCACGCCTCTGCTCGATGAGGCCGCGCGTTCCGCTACCCCGGGTTTTCGTTTTTACGACTCGATGACGCAACGATTGAAAGACGTTTATGCGTTCGCTCCGCGATCCGGTGCGCGTGAGGGGCATAAAAACGAGAGCATGACACGGTGAGATTTAAATACACAAGAAAAAAAAAAAGGGACCCGAAACCGCCAATGCGGATGCTCAACCATGCAGCACGTGAATGGAGGGCGTTGCGTCTGGGCCCATGTTTACAAAAATGTCTTACGCTAGAATTGTTCGTAAGGAAAAAGTTTCAGTCGCTGATCCTGATGCTCGTTGTATCATTGGCGAAACTGCATGGTCGCAAAAAGCACTTGTAAAATAAGAGAAAAGCTTTGGTTAGAAATTCGACAAACGTGCGGTCTCTGATAGTGTTGAACGAAAGGGAAAAAGAAGAAAAATGATACCCCAAGACGACTCAATGAAAGTAATGGAACGTAACCTTTTTAATTTTGGGCATTTACTAACAATTCAGTTAGTAAATATTGTTAACTTCTTGTGCTCCCTCTTAGAGCTGCGTCAACATCTCATGGGTGTATTTTTTGTTTTTTGTTCATTTTTACTCAGTTCAATAAAGAATAGCTTTGGGGTGTTACGTGACCAAACAATGATACGATTATTAGGCCCGCCGTATAGCAGGGGACTCCGGAATAATTTCGACACCCTGGGTTTCCTTAACGTGCACCCAATGCCTGCTACACGAGCGTTCTTGCATTTCGGCTCTATCGAAATATGGCTGCTGCTGTAGGGCATCGAACGCGCGACCTCGTGCTCAGCAGCCGCTAAGCCAACGCTTATAGCGTTGTACTCAATTGAATATTGTAGCTTTTGTTATTAGTTCTGGAACTAAGGTAGTGTTATCGGGATAAAAATATTTCCTAAAATTTCAGGTCATCCGACGCGGTGCATGGCTTATTGACTATGACTTGTCGGTATATAATTTCTTGTAACTAACTGTGATGCACGCATAATAAACTAATAAACTGATGTTACGCGGTTGAACACGAGGTTCACAGCTCCGGTTCCCAGCCGCGGCGCTCGCATTCCAATCGCGGCTGAAAGTAAAGGCTCCCTCTTTGTGCTCTCGATGCACCCTCGGTGGTGGAAGTTACCTGTGGAGCCTGTGTCTGCTCACCCCGTTTTCCGCTGCCGACTACCGTATAGCCAGTGCGTGTTGTTTTGAAACATTAAACGTCGCATAATATTTAAAAAATTCGAATGTCAAATTTCCTTTAGCGCAATACGAGAAACAGCGTTCGATTCGTATCGGAAGTTACAAATATCCTCGAAGCCCGAAATCCACGACCATTCCCAGCGCGAGCAAGGCCGAACTTCCTCTCGTTTCCGGCTGGATTCAACGATCTCGGCGTGACACTGCGGGTTTGTAATACATGCGAATGACGGCCCTGTGGCGCAAACCGGTGGAACGTACGCCATGCGTGTCGCGCTCCGCTTGCGTCGACGTCTTTGCCGTGTAGCGCGCTCGCTCTCTCGCACCGGCACCACATCAATACATCGGACGAACCGAGAATTTCGCGCACGCGAGGATCGCGGCCACGTGAGAGACTTCGCAACGAGGCCGTACAATGCGTGCATCACGCGAGGATCAATACCGCGCGGACGAACACGACGGATCCCCGCCGGAATCGCGGGCCACTCTATGCAAGATCCGCGCTCGATCGACATTGAGGCAACCCTCGCCTTTGCGTGCTCGCGCGGCTGCGGAACGTACCCGCTCACTGACCCACAAGCAGTCTCGGTCTATTGGCCGGGTCGTTATTTGCTGCCCCCGCAATATGCCGCATTACGCAAGAGCGTAATGCGGCGAGCGCAAACTATAACGAGGTGCCGAAGCGTCAGCGCTGTATACCGTCGGCGCTTTCTCTTCACATTATGCATATACGTTCAGCGGTGACGGTGGCAACATTTCCTTGAAGCTTATTGACGCGTGCCTTCTCAATGCCAATTCGAAACGCATCGGACGCGCGGAATAACTCACTGTCACCAGAAACCGTCTCCAAATAAAATTTTTTACGCTGGAACTGTTCGTACGAACTGATGGGAGCCAGTCATGATTTTCGACAGAGATAGATAGATAGATAGATAGATAGATAGATAGATAGATAGATAGATAGATAGAGAGAGAGAGAGAGAGAGAGAGAGAGAAGGGGGATGCAAGAATAATCGTGCGTTCAGACGTTGCTCAGAGCCCGGTCGGTGAAAAATGAATCTGGGACCTGAATTTAGGTCTCTCGTTATGGCTTCTCTACGTTTCCTGGGGCCATATAACGTAAAACTATTCCAATATATTTTTATTCCAATCTTCTGACGTCAATTTTGTGTAAACCGCCGACGCAAGCATCGGGTGGTAACCCCCGAACAGACCAATGAAAAGCTCTCCTCGTTCGTAGGAGGTCACTTTTCTTTGTTGGAAAGACGACTAACATTGCCTACACTGAGCGGCTTGTCTTATCTAATTAGCTGACAATAGGCGGGGAGCACGCTCATGTGAAGAGGGATGCGAGCCACTGCGCCGAAAATTGATAACCGGATGAAGAGGGTGGTGCAGTAGTATGCGATTGGTCCGCTTTCCCTTACTTAGCTTGCGGTGGCTGGTCGAAAATCGCAGCGGCATGCAACGGAAGCTCAAGAATGACGCTAAAACGAATCTTCAGCAAAGACGAGTTGGCAGAAAGATGTGGTAAACGTGCCGAATGTGCTTGAAAACGTTACACGGCCATGCAAAAAGCTTTATTATACACAAATGAGCTCGTGCTCTCCGGTAGGTGGGAGTAGCCACTGCATGAGCGGTCGGCGGCAGCCATCTTTTATTCCTTTCGGAACGGGGCAGCCAGCGGCTATTCAAAATAAAATTGAGTTTTGCTCGACATAATAATGAATCTTTAACGCGTACACGTCACTTTGACGCGGTGAGTTTCTGCGGTTTTGTGACGTCGCGTGACAGGCCAGCCCGAAAAGTTTTGACCAATAGCCGAGGGCTAATGACGAAAAGGTGTCGAATCATAAACAACTATTTTTCTTTTGTTTGACGAAATCATGCATGATCAGTGTGTACACGTCATATCAGATTGGGAGCTATCGCGGTTTTCGTGACATCGCGAGACAGACAGGCGAAGTGGGGGCGGTTCAAAAAAGTTTTTGACTAATCGCGAAAGGCTGATTACAGAATTGGAATAGAAAAGTTTGGAATAGTTTTACGTTATAGCGCCCCTGGTACATTAAAAAGAAATGGCGAACAGGCCTATATGTATGCAGATGCGTTTCGAGCTGGCACTGAGAAATACCATACAAACGCAGAGCTACAATTCTGCTCTCCTGCGCCTGTGAAAGATGAGTGCTCGCGCACTCTTTCTGACGTACTGTCTGCTTCTATAAACTCGTATGTGTTTCTTTCTTGCTTGTTGTTTTTCAGCGCACTGATTCAAGTGTGGTTTCCTTTAACTGCAGAGAAATAGAGGCAGAAACATTGTTTAATAGATGCTGGATATCTTTGCCTCACCGTATGGCTAGTATGTTGATCCATATCACGGGAGTGACATATCAAATGACGCGTTCACACGTGTTACACACGCACAGAACATGCAACCGTACACACATTTTAACAAGTAACTAAAGTGTCGGGTCGAGGCCAGTTTCTTTGAGAAAGGCAACGAGCGCTTTCATTGCGCGGTACAACTCTTTTCTTACCGTTCACAATAGAAAAAAGATGACACAATTCTGTTCCTGACCTAGCTACTCTGTGCTGCTATGTGATGATGCTGACGAAGATACTGAAAGCCTCCTGGGCACTTAAACAGCACTCAGGACGCGGTTCTGGCGTCAGTGCGCGTCAGTGCGCGTCTATGCGCGTTCCTGTATAAAATGTGCGAAGCGCGTTGCGCGTGTTCTGCTGCAACGCGTGTATTTCGTTTCGGTGGTGCTACAAGAATTAAGGCACAGGCGAAAGTTTTCCACCTGGCGCCTCGCGCTGGGTTAAATAATAGCCGTCGAATTTTATGTTTTCAACGTGCATGCGCACTTAATTGTGTCGCAGGCAGCAAGTTCTTTTCGCACTCATTGTATATGGTATTCGTTCTTGTTCTGGTTGATCTGCCTCCCTTCATTGTATCTCTATATAGTACTTCATGTCGTTAAAGAATGAACAAATCAATAAATCCTAAAAGCGTTGAGCCAGAATAGAACACTTCAAGACCACGGAAAATTACGGCCGAAACGCCTTTGTGGAACTTGAGAGATAGTGCGTGAGCATTCTTTCCTGTCGCTCATCTTGTACACATACGTCTTATGATGGCGACGTTTGCTCGGTTTCTCTCTCTCTCTCATCATCATCATCATCATCAGCAGCCTCCGAATGATCAAATCAACGAACGACTTCTTGGTATTTGATCCAGCGACTGCAAACAAAAGCAAGTTCACCGCAACGTCATTCACTGAACGCCTTTTCCTCTCGAAGCAGCACGAAGAAAGACTCGCGCGAAGTTCCCGCATACTGCAGCGCGGGTGTATCCAAGCGTTAACAACAAGTTATTTGCTCATATATGTATTTTTTTCTTGGTGTTGACTTAAGGTTGCGTCCGCGTTGTCCCCAATGTAAACCCCTCGAACTGACATCGGCTCTCGAAGGGGAGAAATGCTCCGGACCGCATTTCAGCCGGCTCGCGCCAGGCCGGCCAACAACGCCCGCGCAAATGGGCGCTGTCACGCGCCGCGTCAAACACTCGAGCGCGAAAAGGGTGAAGCGCCGCTAACGCCTGCAAAGCTCGCTCACACCGCGTATAAACGCCGACGTACGACGCACTTGGCACTCCGATAATTCCTGGGTGCGGCCGCCGGCAGTGCTCGCCTTGTGTCGAGCGAATTAGGGGCATCGAAGTCGCCCGCCTTTGACGTAACGCTCGCAGCTTTAAGGTTCCACGCTCGCAGTCGCGTAAGCGAGGTGATAACAATAACGATAAAAAGCAACGTCGGGGCGAAATAGACCACCACCTGTTCGCCGCTGAGAGAATGAGATCGCTTAGCGGCGAGTCTAGTCTGGCGCGGATACATTTGAGGAGGATTGTATCAGCCTCGTCCGCACAAAGTGAAATCACGTGAATGATTGGGCTGCCTCGCCTGTATAACACTCGTCTGACGAATGTACGAAAGATTAAAGATAAAGTGCGTAAACGTCTAGCGTTTACGGACGTGCATTATATACACGCATTGACAGCCGGAATGTCGTTTAGCCGATGGTAACGTAAAATGCCGCTTGGCACGTGGACGTTAGTTCTAGAATATAGTAAAAAAAAAGGGAAAAATAAAGAGAAAGAAAACGCCTTCTTGACTCAGTCACTCAAGGAATGCCCGTGCAACAAAATAAGCGCTTAACGTTCAATTTTAACCGCCCAAGGCAAGCACCCAAATGACGCTATACAACAGGTGTTTTTGCATTTCGACTCCATCGTTATGTAGCCGCCACGGCTCGGAGTCGAATCCGCGGCACATGCTAAGCGAAATATATTCTCCATCAGAACTCTATAGGTGCCTAGAATACGATTTCATTATTATATGAATACATTATTATATTATTATATTATTTTTATTATATTATCATATTATTATATTATTATGTTATTATACTATTATGCAACACTTCGCTCTATGTGCGGTGGTGCATGCGGGAAATGCCACAGCGAGCGTAGAAATGACTGTAACCGTTTTGATTCGTCGCTCGTCCCTTTTCTCACTATAGGAGGCCTATAGATAACGCCGGCGATGTTCGCGTATTCGGCAGATATTACGCACATGCTAGTTCCCAAGCAGACGGGAGTTCGAACACTTGCAAAGACAGTCATTTCGCACTAATCGAGGCATCATTTGGTGGCATTTACTCCACCGATCCGAAGAATAGTCCCACATCGTTGTGTCACACATTGTTAGCGCTCCGAAGGTACAGCCCAATATAACTCGAGGGAAGTCAGCGTCGTGCAGGTTGGCGAAGCCGTGAACCGGGCGTGATACTTAAAGCTACATTTGCTACCTAAACAGCATGAACCGAAAGGCTAGCTTATACTACGGATACGTGATCGAGCACCTTGCGCACATGTTTATTCGCTGCCTTCACGCGGTTCATGAGCGCCGCACACAAACACGTAGGTAATTTCATAGAAAACGGTTAGTTACGGCATCGTCACGCGTTTATGCGGCACGAAAGAAAAAGGAGGTAAAAAAAAAAATGCGCGCACGCACGCGCATGCAGCTGAAATAATGCGTACAGCCTTGTTTGGCCGACGTGCCTCGGAATCGCTTCGTTCTCTGTTTACATTTTCCTTACGTGAATCCACCGCGCGTCCCTTGCGTAGTCTAGCGTGCAAAGAGCGCTCCGTAGCCAGCGGCCGTGCCCGGGTCAAGGCTCTGCAGGACGATCGCCTCGACCCGGCCGGGAGGACGCGGCTTAGTCTGCAGCTTGAGCCTTCGTTGGCGAGTAATCGGGCCACGAGGCTCGCCCTTCGGCCGAGATGCTGACCCCTGGCTACCACGTAGCCGCCTCCCCACCAAGGTTGGCAGCATCGGCGCGGCATCCTCATGCACCGTTCGCGCTTTCACCCGGCTACGGTCGAGGTGTTCAAGGCGCGCTGAACGGCCGTCCCTAACAGCGTAATTGTGCGCATGCATTTTGCAGCCCACAAGCATCGCCGGGGACCAATATTTCTTGTGCTCGCGCTTGCCTCGGTGCTTTAAGGGACATTGCAGAGCAAGACGGAATCAGTTTTGACTCAGTCAAAGCTGATGCAGTCATCTTCGAATGTTTTATTTCCTGTTAATCGGCTGGACAAGACTGCTTATTGTCACAGGAAATGGAGACTAAAGTTTCTTCCTTTATTATATTTCGCGCCGACACCGGATCGCCGGTGACGTGAGTACGACGTCGCGAATTTCATTTTTTTTATTGCGCATTTCAGTTGCTGTTGTGCCAGAAAAGTGCTTGCGTAATGTAAGTGTCAATAAGTGCGACTGCTTTAAATGCTTGGCTGGGACGTTCGGTCCTTTGTAATGCCCGGTATCTGCCATTGATTGTATGGAATCGAGCGTCTCGCTACTCCGCCCCCCCCCTTCCCTTTCCTCCCTCTGAACACTACGATCCCGTTCGCGAGCCCCTTCGGGTGTGCCTCAATGCAGATGAACTCGCAAAGGCTGATGACCCACATTCTGAGAATCATTTGTATAGAGGGAAAGTCCCCGTGGTTGTGGTCTCGCGAAGAGATATACGCGTGAGCGCCCTGACTAACGCCATTACGTACATGCCTTTGAAGTTGAATGTTTATCGAACGTTTAATACTGCATTTCGGCGTAACTGCAGCAACTTGCGCTTCTGATGGCCTCGTACTTTCAGTTCTCATTGCAGCGCCCTGACCCTCTCAGCCGGCATTTTAGACACGCCGAGCTACACGATTCTGTTTGAGCGGTAACTGCTCATTGCCCGGAACGCATCGAAAACGCGTTCCCAGCGGACATATATACGAAGCGCACGCAATGGACGTGCGTCAGAATTGCTAAGCACCCTTTCTCGCGGAGCTCCTCTTGTGGTCCGCATCGTGTCAACAGCTCCTCTCCCCCTTCCCACTGGGCCATCGCAGGACAGCGCTTGTGGGGCACGCTTGCGTCATCGCGTCGCGGTCCATCTGCCGTCGGTCGCCGCGCTTGTCATCGGCGATCGAGCCCCGCTGATCGTCCGGAAAGGCGTTAATGCGTCCCAGCCGTTACGCGCCGCGGGGGGCTGCCGATGACGCAGTCGCCCCTGTCGGCGTGGGCGCAGGCGACGGTGCCGGAAGACGCGCCATGGCTGTGCGTATGCGCTGGCCGGAAGAGATCGGCGCGGTACACATGCGGGCAGCGCGGGGACGCAACGGCGGTAAAGTGCAGAAGGCTTCGCGGATCAATCTCACGAGCGTGTCGCGCACTTTGTCTCGCCGAAGGAGGTGAGATTGAGGCGAACGGGCGCCCTGCGTTCGTTCGCACCTCGTGTATAGTTGCAGCGAGGGCGCATCTTTGCGTGCGCTTCTTCCGTTACGTTCTTCTTCCGTTACCCGCATGGCGCTTCGCGTGAGATTAGGCCCACAAATTGCTCCCGTGACGAAGTCAATGAATCGAAAAGCGCTCGTTACATACGTAGATGCCTCTCGGGGTCAGATTTACCGGAGTGGTAAAAGTGGCAACGGTAAATTTACCGGAGTGGTAAATTTACCGTTGAGCTGGAACGTTCTCGTATCTAGTGTGTGCGTGTGCGTGCGTGCGTGCGTGCGTGTGTGTGTGTGTGTGTGTGTGTGTGTGTGCGTGCGTGCGTGCGTGCGTGTGTGTGTGTGTGTGTGTGTGTGTGTGTGTGTGTGTGTGTGTGTGTGTGTGTGTGTGTGTGTGTGTGTGCGTGCGTGCGTGCGTGCGTGCGTGCGTGCGTGCGTGCGTGCGTGCGTGCGTGCGTGCGCGCGCGCGCGAATATTCTTCACCACTTCAAAATAAATGCCTAACGATACGGAGACGGAAGCTGTACATAACGATGAGGCTCTGGCACGCGTTATGCAGTTACGCTGGATTGGGAAAGAAAACGCGTTTACGCTCTCCAGCCGTAAGAGAAGCGAACGTTGCCGTAGACGCGTAAAACTGATGTATCGACTGTAGCCTCGAAAATGCACCGTAGCGTTAGTGTCTGGCACTGCAGCGTCGTTTGCACTAAACACCGTCGTAACTTTCAGGGGGTCGGCTGGTAGGATAATGTCATCGTGGCCAAGCTATGTCCAACCAGAATATCTGCTCCCTGCGCAGAGGAAAATATCGCTTGCGGCGGAAGACAACACAGTGCCTCCATAGACTACCGACGGATATACATCTAAAGTGTATTAATGCATGATGCTCTGATGAGTTCTGACAGACAGAAGGGCGTATAGGTATAGCATAGAGGTATAGGTATATTCTAGAACGTTCATGAATGCCACTACAACTGCAAGCGGCAAGGGCCGCAGGACACAATCACCAGTACAGTTGCATTTACTCTGTGGCACGGGATACCGAAGAGGGTATTCCACATCTTCAACTGGCGAGATTTGCCTGCCGTGGTGGCGTAGTGGCTTCGGCGTTGCGCAGTTAAGCCCGACGGAGCGGGATCGCATGACGGCCGCGGCGGCCGCATATTGGTGGGGGTTAAATGCAAAAAGACACCCGTGTACCGTGCACGAGGGGGTGCACGTTAAAGAACTCCAGTTGGTCAAAGTTAATTCGTAGTGCGCCACTACGGCGTGCCCCACAATTATGTCGTGCTTTTGGCGCCTAAATCCCGAGAATTTACTTCTTGCGGCGAGACTGTAGAATAAGGGCAAGCAAATGGTTCGCTTTCTCGCCCCGATACAAAGTAACACGAAATGTTGGGGGCGAGAGCACGCGGCGCGAGTTGTCTTCGACTTGCTGTTTGGAGTAAATGGCTGCGGAAGCCAGGCTGTCCTGGGCTCCATTCCTGCGTCTTAATTGTCCTTCACTGCCCCCTGAAGCCTCGTCAGCCCGGACGACGAGTAATTATAACTTTACAGAGATCGTTGTTTTCAAAGCGAATAGCTTCCTTCGGTTTCTTTGCCCGTTTTCGTGGTCGGTGGTGGGGCTTTCACCGCCGGTACAAGAGCGCCAATGCTGAAAGCGCGCACTGTATAAAATGGAAGTTTATTTGTACAAAAGTACTTTAACAGAAACAGGTTACATAAATACTAGTAACTATTTGATGCTCGTTTCCTAGACTTGTCGCTGTGACAAGCTGGCATTCAAACAATATCTCTTATTGCAGAAACACTACCGCGGTTGCCGATAAGTTATATATATATATATATATATATATATATATATATATATATATATATATATATATATATATATATATATATATATATATATATATATATATATATGTATATATATATATATACTTCTTGGACACACCCGCATTAAACGGAAAAAAATTTATTGCAGGGGTGTTACTAAGGCAATATCAGGAAAACCATTCTGTTACGTCGAATTCTGAAAAACCAAGTTTACCATTGCCTCAGAAACCCCTCTTCACCATTTGTGTTTGGTTGGACAGCCAAATATATCGCTGTGAGGCACCTGGGTTCTACGCATTGTAGGAAATGCGGTGTGTTGTGCGTTGCTGCCCCACTTCAGTCAAACAACGGCATAGCCACAAAGCAAGAAGTACAACCGAGAAAACTAGCTGAGTAAAAGACCGCGTTCTGTTGAACCGCGTTTGGTCATGTGCCACACACCCTTTGTGGCAACACACTCGAAAAGCTCGTGCTGTATGGTTTCGCATTTGCCGCGATTCGCGCACTGGTTGTTGGGAACTATACCCTAAATCGTGCCAAGCATTGATGTGTGGGCAACACTCCCAACGTTCGCAGCCACTTGAGCTCGCGAACCTCATCGGGCAGACGGCTTTTCCGCCATCGATTCTATCTTGCCTTGCTGCACTTCTTGGCCTCTTCATCATTGATGCTCGCCTCGACCGAGTAGTGTTTTCTCGAGTAGTGTTTTCACCGAAAGACTTCAGGGGCATCGCTGCGACAACCACTTCCTTCAAACAATTTGTAGCTTTGCAGATCACCGACGGTGCCTCCGACTGAGGACCTATACGTGTTTGAGCGGTGACGGTCTCTCTGAGGATGCGGTTCATGTAAAACAAACGCTTCCGAGTGTGCTATTCGTCCTGAAGCATGTTTTGCAATGACTTGGCTACGAGGACTTCGCTAGCAGTCAGCAAGTGGCCGTGGTTGAGGGAGTACCAGATCTTTGCAACTTGCTATTAAATTGAAGTTCACTCAAGAGACGCATGGTAGCGCTACTAAAGCTTGTGTACTTTTTTTTCGGGGCGCATTTGTCGCTAAACGCGAACCATTGCGGATCTCGGAGGCGCAAGTGCTGTCTACCTATACCACAGCTGCAGATGTTCTGGTTGACGGCTCTGTTCTCTGCAGAATCACGCAATTAAACAACCAAGACCACCTTCAATACCCTCAGCGAAACGAATATACGCCGTCAGGCGCATCATTCCTCTAATAAAACCATCAGCTTTCTAGAAGCATGTGGCTGTTCGCTTACATTTACAATCATCGTCGGTGGTGTCCACACAATCTTTCGCTTTTCAGATGGGGCCGGAGTGGCTATAGACCTCTTTCGAATCCTTTTTTGTGTGCTACACCAAGTTTCTCCCTCACGTGTCGTGCGAGCAGACCTGGCTTTAATTACGAACTACGTGTGGTTTGGCGTCGCTCGTAGAAAGAGACGCCCAGGAGTTTTTGCGGGCACAAACTGCCAGGGTAACCCTGCATGTGACTACACGCCCACTACCATACTCGTTTCCTATCTGGGTCGCTAACAAGACCGTGTGCGCCACTTCTGAATACGACAAGAAGACAGCGCAAACCTGTTGTGTGCTTACGAAATAACGCCTGCAAGAACAGGCAATGGCCCTAATGAAAGAGAACGTCTCCACTGATGACCTGCGTAAGTTAAATTTCACTTTGCGACGTCATTTATGAACCGTTCTGTGGGCCGTGATAGTGCTGCATGTTAGTTCTCACTTGTGGGCATACTTTATCCTTGTGCTACGTCTCTCTTGATTCTTGATAACTGCATCTACGAAATTTTAGATTTACATAGCTTTCTTTATCTGTGAAAACCTGCCATTCGGAGCCAGATGCCCTGGCTTTTCTGTATTCTTTTCCTTTCTCCCAGTCAGCTTTTCTTTTTTTTTTCCCCCCTGACAACTGCCCACACTTATAGAAGCAATAACTTAGTTCAGTTTGTATGGAAAAGAATTGCAACCAAAATTGCTAAACACGTTGTCGCAGCTATCTCCGGGCCAATTTCCCGCTGAATGGCATATCAATCAGCCACGAATCTCCAGAGACACTCCGCGAAAGTAATACTTTCGTGTTCGCCGTTCACGAGAAAACATCGTTACAGTTAGAGTCCACTGAGTCTGCGGTGTGTGGTCCGCGAACAACATCGATGGGTGGTGGTGGTGGTGGTAGAAAGATTTTATTCAAGAAGTTAATAAGAGAGTTGCTTGGGCTGACCGGAGACTGCGTAAGCGTAATGGGAATCTTTGAATCCCCTTCGGCGAACACAGTAGTCGCCACGAATCGGTCACTATACGTGCACCTGTGCCGTAATTGTAATTAGGTTGCTTTGTCTTCGGATATGGAGGTTGTTTAAGACGGCCGAATAAAAGAAGCGGTAGAGCAAATGGATGTCAGCCACCCACTACGCAAAAGAACGACCAAATAGCCAAGTTGCCCTTATCAGAAAAAAAAAAAAAAAACGCCTCTCCTTTGGTGCACGTCGTTAGAGGCGGTTGGACGGGGTGGGGCCGAGTGCCAGATTAATTGCTAGTTCTTAGTACCTCTAGAATGACACACGTTGCTGCGGTACACAAGATGTAAAAGAGTATGGAGCGCCGCGCTCGTATGACTTACGACCGTGTCTAACGCGATCGGTCGCAGTGTCGAACGCCGCGCGCTGGCCGGCCTGTCGAGAGCCGACGCTTCAGTCGGCGCTGCCGTGCACGTAAGCACGCGGGGTCAGGCCAGCAGCGCGAGGAAATGAAAGTGACCCGGTAACCGCCCCGCGCTGGGCGGACCCCCACTCCGACACTCGCTGGCGGCACCCTTTTCGCACCGAGCGGAGCTGTGCCCCGACCAGCACGGGACACCCCTTTTCTAGACACCTCTCTCTCCCTCTCCTTTGTGGTGGTGCTCTAATAGCGCAGCCCTCTGGCGCTGCGCGCACTCGGAGGCCATTAGGATCGAGTGCCGAGTGACAGCCACCGGGACTGCGGCTGTTCGGTTGTCGCTGGGCCACTTTGCGAAAGGGCGCGCGTTTGCCGTGCGAACGGATTTGTTTCTCGCGACCGACCTGAGTGAGAACAATGTGCTGGAGAAGTAACTATCGACGGGAGTGTTTTGGCGAGCGACGAGATGAAATAAAGAAAAGAGAAGGAAAGAAAGAAAAAGGAAAGATTCAGGCAGGGAACGGGTGGTGCGTGGAGAAGAAAGCATTAAACAGAGCGACCAGGTCAACGCTTCCAAAGCTGTGGTCACTTTTCCCCGCGCTGCCTTTGGAGCTTCGCGAGGAGTGAGTACTTCGAAGGTATGAGTCTCGAAAAAGAAGTTTTATACCTCGGAAATCGATAAAGTTTGGAACGGATGCTCAAGAATGCGAGGGAGCAGGGGAACGGTTAACGTGGCTTAGCAGTCAAAATTCCCGTTCCCAAAGAACTAGTCCACGTCATCATGCTGGAGTGTTCCTCAGTGGTCTTGCGGATAAAATAAGCTTTGTTATGTCTTTATTTTTTGTAATATAATTCTTAGTTTAAAAACCTATGGCAGCATCAAAGAGGCGACATGCAAGTCCTCTGTGTACTGCGTAGTAGTATCAGCGCTACAATATGTATACATCCACCAACAGTCTGAATAATCAGCAACGCATGAAAGCGTTCTGCGCGATGAACATCATTAAGGTAGCATGAATTTGAAGAATTCTAACCGAGTCACCAGCTCACACAAGCGTTATCTCCATATAGGTAGGCAGAGAGACGTACTTCTGGTTACCATCCTGTCCGTCTCCCTTTCATCCCTCATCAGAACACATCCATGCACACGGCGATCAAACTTCTCCGGCGACAGTTCCTTGTAGTAACGCGACATCTGTGTGTAGTAAATCACATGTACGATAACACAAATTAACGGTGTCTCTTTTTAGGAGAGTCTTACGGGAAACCTAACATTTGTGCCTTGTTGGGAGTTTTGGACAGAATTTTTTGCAGAGCTCCCACGATCTCAGCCGACAAAGAGCGGGCTTCCGACCACTTCTGACAGCATAATGCTTAGTATTCTGTATCATTGAATAGGGTGTCGTAACTGCTGACACATCTTGCGTTGACTGATGCATTAAGCTCATGGGCGCCTCGTCACCACTGTGCATGCACCGCGTACTGCAGAGCCCGGACCGCCACATTTTCTACATATCATCACGCCAGCTGAGCGTGTTCACGAACGGTACGCTGTTGCGACATTCCAAAAGTCTGCTGTCTGCCCGAACTGGTGTCGTGGTATCCTGTTGCATGCTATTGTGAGCATAGCGGAAGCAAATGCTAACAGCTTCTGTTCAGGATAAAGCTATCTTGTTGAAATTAACGTAAAATTGTCAGGACTAAAAAAAAAATTATTGACAGCAACTTTCTGGGCACCGAGTATCGTAGATATTTTTTTTTTGTCTTGCAGTAAGCTGTGTCATCGAACGTTCCTCTGGATTTGTGTCTTGGGGGAAGGAAACAAGTGGCAGAGAGCAATGCACCACACGAACGAAGTCATGCGATTCAGCCCAACACGTGATCGCCACGTCAGAGCACCCGGTAGGCTTTAGCTCTCCCGCTCTGCAGGCGGAGCTATGGCATGGCAGCCAAATGAGTGCGCATCGATTAAATACTGCCGGGAAGCAAAAATTTTCAGCCAATACATTGAGTCTCAGAAGTCACGTGTTGGGCCCATACTGCGAGAGAAAGGCTTCACGGAGAGTTCGCTTGCGAAGGCTGCCTTGCCAATGCTCCAGAATGAATCGCGTGAGGCCATTGTGAAGCAGTGCACATAAAAGTGCTACACAGTGGTATAATGAAACTGACTAAAAAAAAAGTTCTCACGAAATCTGAGCAATCGTCGTTAATTGTCGTGGTCTAAGATCCCTGCTTCTCGCGTACCGACGCCATTCGACAGCACAAACAAAATTTGTCTCCTCTGGACGCCTGGTCAAGCCTTACAGCCACAGGGCAATGAACGCGCTCACGCAACTACCCGCGATCTCACCTGCCAGATGGCGCCGCGCAATCAGGCGACCAACCCAGACAAGGCTGTCCCGTCGCTAAGACACCACGACATCAAGCTACATTACACAAGTAAACGTAAAACCTTCACACCATCCCCTGATTTCTTTACACGAACTGAGGCGATGGCTCTATGCCGTCTACAGACCAACCGTTTCTTTATACACACTCATACGTTGGGTTGCGGATAGCCTCCACTTTTTACACTTCCTACACCCCATACGCTGCTTAGGCTCCTGGCCGAGCTGCGGTTGCTCCTGGAGACATCAAAAGAGGCATCAATTTTCCCAATTGTGTTTATGTAGTCATGAATTTTTCTGTCATTATAATTCTGAAAATATATTACTCGATTCTTCATACTCGGTTACATAATTTTTCCGGACTTGTAACGCCCTCTAATGTGGAAAATTGAACCTAAAGCCAATTAACGACCCCAACTCGTCTTTGTCGGCGGGAGCAGCACAACATAGGACTGGACGAGTGTGACTCGTCATTGGTAATATTAGCACAACCTTCCGTGACGAGTACCGCCCTGGATTGGGGCTTAAAGGGTTAATTGCTCCTCTTTCCTCCACACAGCCTGTAGCGATGGAAGATGGTTTTGCAATACAACCCGCTCCCCTCGACCCCTCGAGGCCGGCGCATTCTGGTGCACCAGGCAACGGACGTCGCAACTGCCACTATAGCGGTCCTGGACTGAGCGCTTCTCCCCCACAATCCTTCCCTTCCTTAATAAAATTTTATCCCTCTCGTCGTGCTCTATAATATTGGAGTGAGACAGACTGTCTGTCGCCAGGCGCGCCTTCTTTGTTAACGCAGTGAGTCATGTAGTTTTTCATCTACACCGCTGCTTGCGACTAAATGAGTAGAGACACGTCAGGACAGGTAGAGGAATTTCGCGCGATGAGCGCAAAAATTGCAGTAACGTCTTCGCAGCTATGGGCAAAAGCTTCGCTCGGCCGGGTGCTACAGGCGACTGATTCGAATATATCCACTTTCTTTGTCGTTTATTAAATGATAAGATGCTGGGAAAGAAGAGCACCGTAGGGCTGGGTATCCACAATATGAAAAAGGCCAATGACTATAACAAACAACCAGAAAGAAAAAAAGAAAGAAAGAAAGAGGAAAGGAAAGAAATAAAACAGGCAAAAAGAGTAAAATAAATGTCAGAGTAATTGCAGAATTTGACACGTGCTCACCAAACATTCAGACCTTTTAACGTCATCGTTTTATGGAAACGTGGCCAATTTTGAATGAGAGAAAGAAAACAAGAGGTGATACGCACAGAGGTTAACTAGATTAAGTGTCCGGCTTGCTACTCTGTAGGGGGGGACGGGCTAAGGGCAGAAAACATGAGGATAAAAGAAGGAATGATAAGAAAGTAAAGAAAGAGAAGAACGCATCTGTTCGGTCGTTAATGTTTTTCGATCAGTCCGGATGTTTTTAAAAACGCGCACTAGAGCTATTAAAGCAAATCTCGCCAACGGCGGCTGGGATGAGGGTCCAATAATTCTGGTTTTAGCAAGGAGACGGTTCTCAATATTGTCGAGCGTGGTGCTGAGGACTTTCTTGGTGCATCGAAATGACCACAGTCGCACAGAAGGTGTGCCATCGTCTCTTTTCACCCACACATTTCACGTTCGAAACTTCTGGCCATTCCGATGAGGTAGGAGTAGGCGTTGGGAAAAGCCACTCCTATCCATAGACGATAAATGAGAGTTACCGCCCGTCGTGCTAAGCCATGCTGAAGGCGGAGCTTTAGTTGAGCCCACATGTGAAAGCTATAGCCAGTTAAGGAGTTCGCCCTTACGCGTTCATGGAACTAGTGCCCGCATGCCGAAAACCGCTGCACTCATCACGGAGTCAGCGGCACATTTTGGCTCCTCCAATCCGCGGAACAAACCGGCCAGTCAGTGGAGTCGAGGCGAGCGGTGTTTTCCGAAAATTACCGACCGTGAAAAATCGCCGCCAGCTACTGCGAACGGCCAGAGGTCGCCCTTCCTGACCACGGATGCATCGTAGTTAGCATTATTAACCCCGCCGTGGGCTAAGGAGGGGTTAAACGGGGCAGAGCTGCGAGATTAGGAGCTACTTGAAAGCGAGGATTATTAATGAGACACGTTGTATAAGACCGTCTGCGCACATGCGAAAACCCAAATTGAATTCGCTGTGTGCAGTGCGGATTACCGCCGGAGATGATTCCCGCACGTTGCAACCTGGCAAGCAGCGGGGTGGTCTTTAGTCTATTAACACTTTGACGTGATTTATATTTTCATCTGTCGCGAGTGGGATGGTTAGCGTGTGAAGTCAGTTTCTCGGAAAACGTGTTAAGTGGGCGGATCAGGCTATTTGTATAGCTTTCACCGCAGTTCAGCACTAGGTTCATGGCGGCAACTCGTTAGCTGATAATGGCCACCTGCAGAAATGCATGGGAAACTGGAAGTTCCTATCAAGGCCCCACATGCTGTTGTGAGCCCAGTACAATTGAAGTTGCACTCATTTAACCTTTAGTGCTCAGTTCGAATAGCTTACTGCACTGCGACAAACACTGCCAGCGATATCAGTGCAGGTATAGCTGCGATGCAGCTCTTAAGTCCGGAGAAAGACTTTTAGCCGTGTAGCAGGTGAAATGCACTCACTATAAAAAATTCTCTCTCTCTCTCTCTCTCTCTCTCTATCTCTCTCTCTCTCTCTCTCTCTCTATATATATATATATATATATATATATATATATATATATATATATATATATATATATATATATATATATATATATATTCTTTTCTGCGCTAACAACTGACCGGAAAAGAGAGCCGAAGTGCCCATTGCACATTATGCGGTCAGCTGTGGGAGAGTGTGTCGTTCACGTGTTATTCATATGTCTTTTTACTACACCCTTATGAATTTGCGCTCAATTCATAATCTAATGGCAGCTTTTGTAATTTTGTAAGCATATTGTAATAGATGCAGGTCTGGCATAACCAACTTTCTTTTTTTCATGAGCGCAGTTCTAGAACAGACGGTTTAGGTTCCCTGCATCATTGCGCATCGTTATAGCGAGTGCTCACCGTGAGGCAGTGAGGGCGGGCGTAATACGCGTCAGGAACATCGCAATTAGGGAAATAGCTCCCCAAACTACTACATTCCACTAAATATAAGTTGTGAGATCAGTGCTGCGCTACGCTTATTCTTTTCAGCGTCACGGAGCAGCTTCTGTCAGTAATATTTGACGCTGGCAGGGAGGTAGCTGGGTGCTCGTACTCGGACAGCCGCTTTGAGTTCGCACACACATTCTCAGCGTGCACGCTCTCTGCTGTTGGCTTCACATACCGGGATCTCGCAGGGTCACCAGTACTCGCTTTTATCTGCAGTTGACCGCCACACTACCTATGGCGACGCACACAGGGGAGGACACCGCGAAGGGGGTCACAAAGGAACACGTGTGGCTTTGATGGCCAGATAATCTGCTAAGGCCAACCGCGTATCACAGCAGTTGTTCCGGGGCTATCTCCCTGTTTGGAAATCACACAGGCAAATGCGCGCACGGTGGTCGGGGATTTCGCCACAGAAAATAACAGAGCATGCACGTGTAGCGCGATTATCTGCTGCGCCGTTATGCAAAACGTACCGTTTAGGGTGCAATGAACATACACTGAAGGAGGCAGGCAGGGCAACAGTAAAATAAATTCATAAATGCTACGTAATTTCTATTTGTCGGCTTATGACGTCCTTGCTTACTCAGCGAGCCTCGTTCGTGTAAAGTATAAGTCCCTGTGCCCGGTAAGCATCATGGGTCGTGGCGCAAGCCACGTCTTTACCAAAGCTGCAGAAAGTCACCAGTGACTATATCCCCCTAAGAGAATCCATTCACCAAAAAGAGAGAAAGAGCAAGGAGAGGAAAGGCAGGGAGGTCAAGCAGACGAGCGCACGGTTTGCTAGCCTACACTGGGGGCTAAGGGAAAGGGAGAATAGAAACAGGAAAAGAGGGAGAGGTTGAGTACTGTGTGCACGTGGGATGATACACAGGGACACTAGAAGTGGTCTCTTAAACCGGTGCACTTCAAGTAGTGCACGAGTGTGCGTATCGCTTTTTGTGCCAGTGGCGGGTGTAGCATGCACGGTCCGAGTATCCTTGACTCCGAGAACGGTCTCGAGTCCAGTCGCTTTAAGGTTGTGCTGAGAGAGAGGCGTTGTACGTCGTAGCGAGGGCAGGTACGCAGTAGGCGCTGGATGGTTTCCTCGCACCTACAGGAGTCGCACATCGGGCTCTGGGCCATTCCCACACGATAGCAGTAAGCGTTCGCGAAGGCCACTCCCAGCCACAAGCGGCATAGCAAGGTTGTTTCACCGCTGGGAAGGCTAGATGGCAGTCATAGTCGTAGCAAGTGGTACAGCTTATTCAATCGGCAATTGAAAGCACTTGAGATCCAGAAAGCTTGTGACTTTTTGCATGTAAGCAGGCAAAGTTCCCTGGCAGTGTCCATCCTCGCCAAAGGTACTGAACGCGTCTGGATGTCTTTGTGGGCAGACCAGGCAGCCCTATCAGCAAAGTCGTTGCCGACTATGCCACAGTGAGCAAGAGTCCACTGAAATATTATGTTATGGCCTGTTTCCAGAGCATGGTCGTGTACTTCTCTGACGTCGGATATCATCTGCTCGCAAGTTCTGTGATGTCAGGCAGACTTGATATTGTGAAGAGTTGCCGTAGAATCACAAAATATGACCAACTTCTGTGCCGGCTCTACGGCAGCGTAGAATTTCTAGCATACATTCCCTCTCTCTTATCTCCCTCTCCCCACGTGTTCCATGTGTTTATCAACTTCCTTCTGAGACTGCATTCGCGGTCAATCAACAATGAGCTATAGTTTAATTCACAATTGTGTGACGCAACTTCCGACGCGATGCCTCATGGGAGCGACGAGAATCCTGTATGCATTCGCACTCACTGAATGCGCACGACAAGGGCTATCTATACCTGAAAAAGTGATTGACGATGAGCACTACATCACCTGGCGGTGTACAAAATCGCGCACATTTACACAGTGCCCACCGGACATTTGCATTCTACCTGAACCACTCCAACCGGTTCTTTTCGAATGAATGTGTTTGCATTCCCCCTCGTCCTGAGTTGTGGGGGATGCAAATGAGAGAAAGGCAGGGAGGTTAATATTTCTAATTATGTCAATAGCTCTCTGCTAAGTCGTACAATTTCTCGTCAACTGACTCATATTTCACCGACCACTCCAGTATACATTATAAATCATTCCTTTTCACTCGGTGGGAGAAAGCATTGCTCATACGCCTTGCGACACATCTATTCCTTAATAATTTATCCTGTCGTTTACACAAAACCAGACGCATCCAAATTTTTACAACCTTGCGCTGACCTCATTATGATTTATTTTATAATATTTTGTCATCTTTTTAGGGGATTCTTTCAAGGAGTCATGACTATGCCTAGTAGGGTGGAGATTTTTTTCTTGTCTCCTAGCTAAAGGAATTAGTTGTATTCTTTTTTTTTTCTTTTACAACGACGCTGTTAATGCAGCTAGAAGCGCTCATAAATGTTATATGTTATGTGTTAAAACAAACTAGATCACTCACGAAGCTTATATTCTGAGTAAATTAGGACAAGGTTAGCGACAATGCGCAGGCGAATATCGAAGGGTGTATGTTCCTTCGGGGACAAATGAAAAATGCGAAACCTTCGGTTTCAGCCCATTTAGAGGCGTTATATGAAATACCTACAGTTCTCCCTCTTCCCTGGAAAGACAAAAAAAGGGCACATATTATATATTTTTAGAAAATAGGGGTCACTCTATAAGTGGCGTGTACTGAAAGTTCGAAAAGTATAGGTTAATTATGTGGTCTGAAAATAATTACTGAATGCTCATTTTGTCTCAATTTTAGTGCGTTATACGAGGCGTGTAGTTTCTTTTACCGATCTGCTCGTTGAACTATCGTCATGTTTATATTGCGCTGAAGGGGAAAAAAATCATGTACTCAGTGACGATCTATTATTCGTTGATCTGGGAAGCTTAATTACAGACTTTGTAGATATTATTTATTCAAGCGTTCCAAAGTTTTGTACCGACCCATACGGCCGTTTCCCGCCAAATTTTCTATAGAACCCGAAATAACTGTACTTCATACCAAATTAAAATGCGGTGGAAGTGAGGGCCATGTTAAATGTAAATATGTGGCGAACGTCTAACGTTCCTAGCTGAATTAGGAGCTTTACAAATAATTACTGAATCATCATAATTTTTACCGTTTCCGTGTATTATACCAGATTCGCATTAGGTTTTTCCGCTGTCTTCGGTTAACCAAACAAGGCACGTTGTTTATATCTGAAAAAATATTATCGACACGTTAAGGGTTATGTGTAGGCGAAGTTCAAAGCACGTGGGTTACTTACGGTCTTCGCAACAAATTTTGCATGCAAGCGCCGCCAAGCCTTACGAGCGTCGCAAAATTTAGTTGGCTTCGTTATAGCATATAGTACATAAATATGCCAGCAATAGCAATTTTACAGAAAACGCGAGACGACTCTGACAAATAAAAAATGCGTAGTTGAACAGACGTGGAATAAAAACATCTCGCGTAAAAATATATATATATATATATATATACCGAGTGTTCAAAAAAGCCATAATGTAATTTTACGCTCTTTCCTATTGTCCCAAGGGAACACTATGCGTTACAGCAAGTTTTTATTTGGTCGAAACAAGGGGAAGGTTATGGTTGACGTGTAGACAGCTAGCGTTCAAAGTGTGTGGGATAACTGCGGTCTTTGCAGTAAATCACGCCTACGAGTGTTCCGGAGCATTATGAGTGAGTTTTAGGAGCGGAGAAGAATATAGCCCGCGGTCTTGGGAGAAAGCATAACTGTCTCCGAGATCGAGCTTGCTGATAAATGGAGGAAAGCTTAAGTTAATACATATACGAAGTATAACGTTTGTGCACCAATTACAGCCGTTGGAAAAATATTTCCTGCATCAAGTGCTCGAAAGCGTTAAACGGACATTGAACACTGTGTCGCTGTTTCCCAGGAAGCTCCGCGTTATACCGAGCTTGCGTTTGCTGGAAATGGAACGAGACTCGTGCGTGACGTGTGGCAAAGCTTTAACGTTTATTCATTAATTAGGACAGTTGTGAATAATTACTGGCTCCTCCTTTTCTATCTTCTCTATTTTCATGAATCATAGAAGGTTTGTAGTATGCTTCCCCGTTGTCCTTAGTGAACGAAGCAAGGCACCTTGTTCATATTCTTTATTTGATTAGGATTAGTGGCGGGTTATGGGTAACGTGTAGAATAAGTTCAAAAAGTGTGAGCTAATTACACTCTTGGCAGTAAGCACCGTATGCGAGAAATCCGGTGCGCCTTGAGTGTGCTTTACGAACACGGCGCAGCATTTAGCCCCTTGCCCTGGGAGAGGTTTAAATGCTACCAAGATCAAATTTAAAGAACGAAGGGGCGAGACTATGGCATATATGCTTGCTAACCCAAATAAATGTGAAGAGCTTTTGTAAAAAAAAGCATTTAATAAAGTACTCGAAAGCGTTATAGGGGCAAGGTTTCAAACGGGCGAGTCATGTGTAGGCAATGTTTTAAACTGTGTGGTTTAAATATAGGTAACTCATTAAGTTTTTAATGCAACTACTCACAGAAAACAGGTTCGCACGCGGGTAGCCCTCTCGAACCCCGGTGCTCAAACGCCGTCTAGAACCAGCCTTCTCTTCCCTGCGTCCGCTGCGTTCCAGACTGCCACCTCCTATTTTTTTTTTTTTCCTGCTGCCGCCACCTCGTGCTCTCTTTTGTCCGCGACACGCCGCACAAGTAGTCACTGTCGCCGTCGTTGTGTTTCACCACACCTGTGTTCTACTGCCCTTCCTGTATGCGCCTGAAAAAGGCTTACAGTACGCCTAAATAAATGCGTATTCGGTCTGTACACATGGTATCCTCCGATACGCGGGTAATCTTGTTGTATTGACGTACACCTCTTGAACCGTTCAACTGTACTTTCACTTTTACCCGCCGTGGTTGCTCAGTGGCTGTGGTGTTAGGCTGCTGTGCACGAGGTCGCGGGATCAAATCCCGGCCACGGCGGCCTCATTTAGATGGGGGCGAAATGCGAAAACACCCGTGGTGCACGTTAAGGGACCCCAGGAGGGCGAAGTTTCCGCAGTCCTCCACTACACGGCGTTCCTCATAATCAGAAAGGGGTTTTGACGCGTAAAACATCATAATTTAATTATTTTTACTTTCACTTTTGTCTCGTTGATAACAACGTACACGTGTATGTTCTCTGCAAAGAAGCTGCTTTGAATATAAATTTACTGTATTTCCGCCAAATACAAAATAACCATAGGGCGTTACATTTGTATTAATAAAATAAAGCGCATTAGGTTTCTGCCAGTCATTATACTCGTAGAAGGCTGCATCCATGTGGAGACAGGAAACAACCTTTTTGTATGTTGCTATGCCATATTATGTTTATTTAGCTAGATTCTTTTTTTGCAAGAAAGCGAGGCTTTCATTTGTCCCTTCCTCCCACTTTGCGGAGAGTTTCTTGCCAAGTAGACAACTTGGAACAGTGGCCTGAATAAACAACTTGGGTGTTGAGCATGTGCAATTGGGCAGGCGTCAGTGGGTATGGGCCCATTTTAGGTCAATGCCCAGAATGACTATGTGCTACTGCGACGGGAGGTGTAATTACAGACATGAGTCGCACTTCTCTGGGACACACACCTCTCATCAACGTTCTTCCCTCGACAAGCATCCCACATTGGCTTCATCCCCGTGAGCCCGACAGCCAAGAGCTATGCAGGCGACGAGATTGTGCCTGTGTCATCCGCTACTATTGCCAACTCGCTGCATTGCTTTATGATGGAACCTGCTTGGATGGAACCGATGTTATCAGACTTTACAGCGACGCTATTAAGGGGAATACCGCAAGGAGTTTTATGTGGCGACGGCCGCGGCCTGCGTCAAACTGCATCAAATGCAATGCAAAGTGTGTAGGAGCCCAGAATGTACTTTGCAACGTGATGATCAATGTCTATAAAATGAAAGTTACCTTGCCTATGTCTCATTCGAATAAACAACTTATATGCGGGCTTTTTTTTTAAAACGAGTATTCTGTAATTTTTGTTTCTCATGACGTCTTGTACCGGTTCCATATTGGAGGTCAGCTGCGATCTCTCTCTCTCTCTCTCTCTCTCTCTCTCTCTCTCTCTCTCTCTCTCTATATATATATATATATATATATATATATATATATATATATATATATATATATATATATATATATGTATGAATACAGGGAAAATGAGACATCCACCCGTTCGTAGCAATTGCTACAAAGGAAACCCATACGGGTTCCTCGAAAGAAAAGCCTCATAGTTGAAGAAAAATTCGTCCTAGTCCGGGACTCGAACCCGGGACCACCGCCTTTCCGGGGCAGCCACTCTACCATCTGAGCTAACCAGGCGGCTAGCAGATGGCAGAGCGAAGACGAATTTGTCGACAACACGAAGCAAAGGCAAGAGTTTGACGTAGTGTATATATATATATATATATAGATATATATATATATAAAGGCTGCGGCGGACGGCGGTGAAGTGTGACGCCGTAATTGACTGCATTCGCTGCTTCGTTCGATCGAGACAGTGAGCCAGCCAAAGAAGATTTTAACCTTCTTGGAGCCGGCAGACCCCTATATAGTGGGCAAAAACCTAAGAATTACAAACAAGCTCCACCCGCAACAACGCAGTGGACCCGCCATTGACCTATGAAAGACAGCTTAGACAGCTTCAGTCCGCTCATTGTTTATTTAATGACTTTTCCTGCTAATGTAGATGCTAGGCTAAATGAAAAATAAAATCTAGTTGTTTCGAGCTAAAACTTTACCTCTAGCTGAGCAGTGATATGGGTATCCCCCATAAATTTTGCCTAGGCGTTCACGTTTCAACCTGAAACCAGTGAGACAAATACAACACCGACCTGCACTTAGAAACAGTTGCTTCAAACGCGCGAAATCACTTGACGACAGGTGAATAAGCGAACCCGATTGACTGGCGCATCTATTCAAATTGGGTTCGAGTTGGACAGCGCACGTATAACGTTTCAACGCTTACATTGTCACCGACTATAGTAGTTTCGAAAGGTGCGAGAACTCGCTAATACAGATTCACTGCCTTTGTGATGCTAGCTGTCAAATTGGCCTACATCTGTGAAGTACTTCTTTATTATTCAGTCCTTGTTTTATTCGAATGAACATAGAAATAGAGATTTATGAACTATATAATTGTGATGGTCACTACTTTTCACGTAAGAGTAACATGAATAAGAAAAATATTATAACCTGAGAAATTCCACAAGTTCGAATTATCTGAAGCGGAGATAGTTGAAAGAGCAAATGAGGCCCGCATGTATAGTCCATACCATACGGTACATTCCGAGACAAAAGGCGAGGACAAGTTTCACCATGCACGCTATTGAGTCCAGACACAAACGCTTATACTGAAGCAGCGTATCAGGCAGTGAGGCGATCCCAGACGAGCACGCATACAGATGAGGAAAATATACATGTGAAATAACACGAGTACGCACACACACAAAAGAGTCAAAAGCGGACTTCATCACACCTGACGCACAAAGATGAGCTTGGCACCACGTGTTAGACAACACGCGTATATAAATATAAATTATAGATGCTTATTCATTTCTGTTTTTTTTTTGCACAAACATAACGCTCTACGCGAGCAGTACCATGTCGTCTCTAACCAACGCATCCGCTGGCCTTCGACATAGAAGCGTTGCCAGGCAAAGGAATGTGCTGACCTTCGCGTTTCTTGCGAGCACCGCCAGCGCACGCAATAAAAGATCTCACCTAACGGCGCACAAACACGTCGAGGAGGAAATGTGTCCCAAGAGACTCGGCGAAAGAAGTAACTAAACATGTTTTAACGACGCACAGCATCGCCGCGTTATCGCCGGGCGACGTCGTCTCGCCCCCGCTCGACCACTTTTCACCAAAAGAAAGGAAATAAAATCGTTTCACGCGTCGGATGGGATGGGCAGTGAAGAGGTGGTTGTAAAAGCCAAGGCGGCCACACGTGGGCGCCGTGTCTGAAGGCAAGTTTTCGTTTTACACTGTATGTGCGCCCATGCCTATACGGCCTAATGAACACTGCACCGTATCCCACTATACTAATTGAATGTGTGTTTGGGCTGAGACCGTTCTTAAAATGTAAGGCATTTTTCTTACAAATAAACGCGCTATCGCTCTACCACGCTTTTATTTACACACACCAACAATGTTGCATTTTGTCTAAAGAAAAGTGACAGAACCAATCTCACGATGACTGTCGAGGGAAATGCGATAGCATTAAGTCAATATTGCGTTGCAGCGCATTGACACCATTGAAACGAGTCATGTACGCGTGTGCTGCAGCGGGACGCCTCATTCGCGCTTCCCTGAGCACTTGGTAACTAGCGCCGCCGCCGCGATGCCTGCGCTCGGCCTTCGAAATGCATGGCTCGTTTGTGCGTGGAAACGTTGAGCAATGCTTCACGCGGCAACCGCGCTCCTCTCTCGCGCTTCTTTCCGGAGACGCTGCGCCATCTAGTGGCAATTCCGGGAAGCCCGCACGCAGCGTCTGAGACGAGCAGCGTGGCGCGCCGGTGCCTTCCAACGCTTAGAATTGTTCCCTCGCTTTCCGCAGACTCATTCTCATTCTCAGGGACCCAAGCTGGCGAGAGAGTCATTGAAGAGCGGCACACACCCAGTGTATTCTCGGTGCAGTTCGTTAACGTTAGTTGCTTAGTGAAAACTTTATTGAGCTCTAGCAATTGTGTTCTTCTGCGGCGGGGCCGGATTCTAGAGTGGAGTTTTACTCCTTTTGTCTTCCCCGGAAAGCATTGGCGTGAGACACGCTCATGGAAAAGCGACCCATACCCAATGAATTTGTGGTGCAGCCTGCTAATGCGTGGGGAGCAACCTTTGTGACGTAGGTTCGATTGCGCTGAGCATCGCAGAAATTTAAGGGATCTTTTTCGTGATTGTGGAGACGGCACATTCCGAATGACACGTACCGGCTCACACAAGTTAGCGTCAAATGCGTTCATTGAAGAGCGGCTCGCGACTACTGGCACATACTTACCAAGCGACCCAAATTCGCACAAATGAGGTTCATTGAGGACTAGCACAGACTTAGTGGCACATGCCTAATGTTGCAAGTCGGCGTCAAAGAGTTTCTTCGAAGAGCAGCACCTACCCAGCACCCGTGCCAGCGTCAGAGAGGCTCGTTGAAGAGCGGCACGTATGTACCTACACATTGCCACATACTCAGTGGCCCAACTTGGCCCGATATTTGGCCTTGAACCCTGTTCCCTCAGCAAAGTAGCCAGATGCGCTAACCATTGCTCTACTAACTACCCAGTGCTACAGGTAGACGGGAAAACGGTTAGATACAAACCTATAGATACCCCATAGTGGGTAGCAACGACACGCCTCATAGGAAACAATAATAGCCGCTTGCAGCAATGGTCAGTTCGCAGTGGTATACCACGGTTGGTTTCGAACCCTGTTCTCGCAGTCGAGAATGACTGGCGCGTACCCAGTGTTCCATACTGGCGCCAATGTTTTTCGTCAAACAGTGGTATACCGACCCAGGCGCTCGTCTACAGTGGCCCACGTCGGCGTGGAAGAGGTTAGCTGAAGAGCGGCACGCACGCATGGACAAATTTCCACGTACACTCTGATCGAAGTTGGCGCCATGGTTGCTGGCTTAGAACCACGTTACCTCAACACAGCAGTCCGATGCACACCACCCATTGGACTACGACATGCATAGTGACTTAGGCAGGCGGGAAAACGGTTAGATACAAACCTACATACAAAGATACAAACAAGCGTAAACAGATAGCCTCCGAAAAGTGCGTGAAGTACCCAAACAATCCCTTACCACACAGGTCCTACACCTTCAGCACCTGCAGCAACAGGCACGAACATTCATAGCACTTAGAACTTTCTCACACAGTCTACAGCCGATTAGCTCATCTTGGCACTAGGCCACGGTTTGTCTTGACGCTGGCGTACCGTTAGGGCCTTCCTGCCTAATCAACCGATAGGGAAAAGGTTTTTCCCAAAACAACATTTATTAATGCAAATAGCATTCTGGGCATTATCAGTCTTATATTTTTTCGCCTGCCTAGTTATCTAGCTATCCAACCGAAAACGAACTTTAGTCCCTGTCTATGGGCCACTGGGTATGTACTGCTCTTGAATGAACCTCTTTGAGGCCAGCTGGTGTCATCGGAGAGAGGGAGAAAAAGAAAGGGAGGGAAAGATAGGGAAGTTAGCCAGTGTTACTACCGGCTGCCTACACTGTGCTGGGGAGAGGGTTAAAGGGGATAAAAGGTGACAGAAGAAAAATAAGGCCAGAAAAAAATTCACACAATAGCTTCGCGATGCTATGCTGCGCTACAACTCTCAAAGTGGGTCGCGCGATCCGCAGCTCCTTGAGAATAAGTTCCACTGCGTATGGACCGGTCTTCATAATACGCATTATAACGTACAAAACATCACCAGTTACACACCCATGATAAGAGAGATCGTTAATAAAGGCTACAAAGTTTATAAAATGTACATAAAACCATAAGCCCTCATTTAACGCACATAAAAGTAATTTTCCCCTGTGAAGAATGCTATTCGCGTGCCCGCTTAGCCATTGTAGGTCGAATCGTTTACTTCCTCAAGTCCGTGCTAATTGTAGAAAATTCACCTTTCGTGCTGGGTCTTGGATAGCCTTTTCATTGGCTTCGTGATATATTATTAATTAAGCAACAGGTCACGAATTATTATTTGTAGTGAGGGACGTAAATGAAATGG
Source organism: Dermacentor variabilis (assembly GCF_050947875.1). Lineage (NCBI taxonomy): Eukaryota > Metazoa > Arthropoda > Arachnida > Ixodida > Ixodidae > Dermacentor > Dermacentor variabilis. Next base: position 147,662,892 of record NC_134571.1, on the reverse strand, counting down.
TCGATAATTGGCTCGTGATTTTCTCTAGAGAGAGAGACAAAGAGAGAGAGAGTAAGGAGAGGAAAATAGAAAGAGCGAAAGCAGTGACGTTAAACAGAAAAGCGTCTGGATGGCAATGGCTGTATTCTACGCTGTGAGAAGGACGCCACGGAACGGCCCACTGCCTCAAGTTGACCGGCTGATTATGAATTTCCTCGGTTGCAGAGCTTATCTCGACGTCCATTATATGCCTACAGCACGTGTCGGTGTTCAGGAATTGCTTAATGATCCCAAACTGAATTTTGGTAATTTATGTAAGGACATGGCCATTTAAGCAACCCACCGGGCTAATCGGAGTCCACGGCAGGCTTATCTTTATTATCATTATCCTTAATATGTTTCTTTTCGTTCTTTTCTTTCAGTATAGAGCACGGAAAGCGCGTGTCGTCTATAGTTCGTGCAAACATTTTGCAGAAGGAAGCGTTGGTGATTGCGTTCATAAACTCGAGCGGACTGAGGAAGAATAAATGTCATTTGTTTAAAAACGCACAGAAAACTTCGAATATGTCTGCAGCACATGAGGAACGCGAGCATACAAGCTGACGTTACGCATGGGGATACATTCCACTGCAGCGACTGGCCATAAATAATCGCATCGCCATCGACCATTGTATATTGACATATTCTTACGTCGATGAAAGTACCTTACTTTTAGATAGACGAGATCGAGATAGCAAGCACTAGACGTGGGACGAGGACACGTGATCATGGTGTTTTGCCCTCCCACCCTTCGAATCTCTTATACAGGTTGTCCCAGCTAACTTTAGCCAGAGTTTAAATATATGCGAATGTCACGTAGCTGGACAGAATCAAGGTAAGGTTATTTGCCGTCGCTTGGAGTTACTCAGATTATTGTTTTCATTACGCCTAATTAGATAATTATTCTTAATTAATTAATGAACTTCTCCAATACTATAATTCTATAAAGTGTCAATGAGAGCATTATAGAGCGACATGAAAAACTACCGATACAGCTTTCTGTTGCTCAATATGTGCTACATAAAAGTGTTTGTCCAAGCGCGAAAGCAGCCTGGGATTACACGCAAAGCGCCTCGAGTGGCCAGTCGCGCGGCAATTTTGCATGCATTTGCGGGCTTTTATATATATATATATATATATATATATATATATATATATATATATATATATATATATATATATATATATATATATATATGTTGACTGAATAATAATACATTGGCGAAAATTGGCTGAATAAGGGTGAGATTTGCTTCTTAATATCTCTAAAACTGAAGCTCTCCAGTGAATCACGCAAAGTGAAGTGGTCTTCCGATACGATTTTCTTCACTTCTTAAACATCACCTACACGATAAACTACATGATAATCGCGATTGCAAAAGAAGTTAAACAGGAACTTCTTGTTTTGACCGCTTTTGCGTTATTCTTGGAGCAACCGGTTCGAAATTGGTGACACTCAGTTCCCATCGAGATTGTGGGAAGGAAAATTATGGCATCTCGAAATCCGAGCACTTAACGCTAAAATTACTTTAGCGTGTTGCGTCTGGTAGACCTATATGACATGCAACGTAAGCAATTCCAAGTGGTCGCAAGCGGTACTCTTCTGTCAGACGATAGCCCCGTGTGTATGCCTTAGAAGGACGTACGTGCTTGTATAGTTCGTCGGTAACCTTGTGATACCAGAAGCACAGTGTCACATTCGTACAGACATTCCGAGATGTAACCAGGGAAACAAGCGGCGGCCTAGTTCCAGGAGCTTTTAGATGCCCGAACGTCCCATGGCGCGCATATGTGTTTTCTTTCTTTCTCTTTTCACGAGCCACAGGCTTTTACAATCAAATCCGGCACGTAAGCCGGAACTTGTCCACGTAGGCAATGGCGGCGTCAGCCGACAAGCGACAACAGCCCCAGACGCATGGCCTTTGTTTTCTCGCGCCTTATCGCCTATACGCGGCTGCAACGCGTAATTGCACAAAGGCCGTCAGCCTTCGCGGCTCGGTGAAGCGTCACATCTTTAGCGCTGACTCGAGGGATGGAGCATCGCTGTCTTGTTGTGCGAGCTTCAAGTTGTTTGCGTGTACGTCGAAGTGGAGGTCTGGTTTTGGTTTGCACAACTAAGATGTTTGGTCTCCAACGAGGAGAAAGGGGGTATAGTTGAACCAGAATATTACGAACCCGGATAAAGCCAATTTACTCTCTGTATCGAACGCGTGGAATGTGCCAACCTATACTTCTGTAATGCAGCTCTCTGATAAAAAACCGCACATTGGAAATCAAATTTCGGGGCGTCCTCTTCCAGCTCCTTAAAACGCAGTATTCCAGGGGGGGGGGGGGAGAGGGGAGAGGGGCATATATATATATTTTTTTTTTTCTCATGCTTTCGAAAGCGCAGCTTTCTTTTTTTCGTAACTTCGGCGGATTTCGCGACAATGGCAGCTGCGGCCTGGGTGTTCCCTTCCATTCATTTCCGAATGAAAAAAGAAAAGGGAAATCACACGATATAAAAAAATAATTAAGCGGCCAGCGGGCATTTCAGGCCTCAAACGCATGAAAATATTCGGAAATCGAGAACTCAGCACTAGCTGTTTGAGTGCGAGGTAATCCATTAATTAGCAAATCCATAACATCGTGGTTCAACCTGTGACATCCACAAGGTGCCACGTTACTTCTGGTTCTCTGCGTCCACTTACTGTCGCCGCGTATGTCAATCGTCGAGGCTTGCCGGAGTGCGCGTTGCTGTAGGTTAGCGCACTGAACCGCTATTTCGTGCTATTATTGAATTACGACTGACAGAGTGATCTGAGTCCTGGTTGCCGGTATTACTTCTTGAGAAAAAAAGAATCACGGTATAGCTTACTGTAGAAAAAAGAAAAGCAGGAAAAACAAGCGGCGCTTTCAATAAGCATGATTAGCAGTACAATATTCGTTCATTTTAGTAGTGTACAACGTTGTCTGCATTTTTCTGCCTTTTTAATAATCTGCACGAGAAAAATAAGTGTCTGCATAGCGATATATTGTATATATACTATAATATATACAGTAAAGTAGCATATAGAGTATTTATATTCCTATACTACACATCAAAATTCCTAACGCCATGTTCCGTTGTTGAGGCGAGGACTTGTGAATCGATACGTCACGGAAGGAGCCTTCACTTTGGCATGCGTGTCAATCGAACTCGGGAAGGAAATGGAAGCCGACGCGTCAAAAACGATCAAGTGTCGGGGATCTCCCTTCAGAAACCCAGAAAATAAAGAAAGCACATGGATATCACATGGTTGAGTGTCGCGCTGAAAGCTGCACGAAGCATCATCGTCGTTACGCCAGCGAAGCGCTGGCGTCTGAGAAGTCGCTTACCGCGTGAAGAACCAGGGACCAGGGCTTCCCACCGATGTCCGGCGCTGTCGCCTTCTGTCGCGTCCTCTTCCACCACGCCCTCCGGAGGGGCTGCGGCCGCTCGTTACGTTCCCCAGGTCTCAGCCGGCGACTTTATGACCTGCGACCTTGGCCGCGGTCGCCGGAGTGTCCCATATACTCCTTTTTTTTTTTATCGGTAGCACAAAGTTTAGGGTGCGAGAATGCAAACAAGTAAGTCGGCCTCCTCACAACTTGGGATCAAAGCGGTTTCAGCACCCCCCTGGAGACGGGCATCACTTCGCCTCTTTCGCGTCCCGTCAAAGTGGCGACAACCTGCGAAACGAGCAGAAAAGGGGGAGGAGAAGGCGAGAAGATATCCCGTTTCATGCACCTTTACGACTACGATTGCTACACAGAGCGTACCTCTGGGACAACGTCGTAGCTCAGCCTCCTGTTTGCTGATAAGGAACTTCGGCGCATGCTTGCCTCGGCCTGGGTGTCCAGTCCGTATAGTGATTACAGTGGCCCCCTTCGCGCAGCCGTGCGAAAGCATCACAGTCCTGTGAATAGGCACTCGGTAAGAAAAACAAAAGCTTAAACGGCATGTGAGGTCGTCCGACAAGGCAACAAACTCTGTAGGATGTCATCGTCGGTATCGTCCGTTGTAGGTATAAGGTCTTCGGGGGTAACATTTACCCGCGGCGGTGGCTTGGCGGTAATAGCTTTGCGCTGCTAAGCACGAGTCGTGGGTTCGATTCCCCCACCGCGGCGGCCGTATTTCGATGAAGGCATCATACAAAAAAATTCGAGGACACCTAAGCATGATCTAGAATTGTAGTGCGAAGTTACAGAGACTAGAAGCAAACAGGACGAGCGCTAACTCTCAACTAAATCTTTAATGAAACTATCAACATATATATATATATATATATATATATATATATATATATAGGTGATTCCAGATACCGCAGCATATGAACAGGACAACATCAGTTAAACATATCAAGAGGTAGGGAAGACAAAAGGCAAACAACAAAAGTGGCATTACTTGGGATTGACACACGTGCTAAAAGATGTTGAAATCCGCATTCTAACCGAGCCAATGATGCGTGGCTAACGCAAATCTCTCCTAATTCTTTAGTGTGAAATGCCTCGATTATTTCCCGTGTGGTTTGGCATTTGTGTCTTGAAGGAATTTTTGTGCCTTCAAACAAGGGTTTTTCACAACAGACAGATAGGCTCGAGGAGGCTGGTTATCCTGTGCAAAAGTAAACATGTCCGCAACTGAGATTAGTAAGAGGCGATGGGAAGATTGGTGGAAGAAATGTAGGGAAACGACAAAAACGGAGACGTACAAAAGCAAAATCCACAATCGGGGGTCAGAAAATTTGGTTGTAGGAGTTCATCATGGTTTCTTTTTTCTTCTTTTTTTAACCTAGGTAAGGCATTAGGCATTATAGCAGCAAGAGATTGGTGTCGCAACTCACCGCCCCGTTCCAAAGGGGACGCTTATAATATCCATCCATCCATCCATCCATCCATCCATCCATCCATCCATCCATCCATCCATCCATCCATCCATCCATCCATCCATCCATCCATCCATCTATGCATCCATCCATGCATCCATCCATCCATGCATCCAACCATGCATCCATCCATCCATGCATCCATCTATGCATCCATGCATCCATCCATCCATCCATCCATCCATCCATCCATCCATCCATCCATCCATCCATCCATCCATCCATCCATCCATCCATCCATCCATCCATCCATCGTGACCGACGCAAGAGGTCACGTTTCCACGAAAGCTCACCTTTGTGCATAGCGCTCGCCGCCAGCGTTTACCGGTAAACATTACGGTTACCTAAGTGCAGTTGCCGGGAAGCGTGTGAAGCAGTCAGGGAGCTTTGAATGCTATCGCGTTCCACTCTTAAGGCGAAGCTTAAGCGTCCTCCAAACTTTTTGAGTCGGAGAAGAGTTAACACAAAAGCCATGCGCTGTCAGTGTTTTGTTTCATGGCATTTGTTTGTGGCTGCCATTATCAAAATTACGAGGAATAACTTTGTAAGGAACGTAAGACAAGGTATGAGCAAATTTAGTGATAGATCTTTTGTGCCGTATAGAACATGCGTGGTTCGGGGTGATTTTCGTGGCAGCGGGTGCCGACGCCTATGCCGACACCAGTTTTTCTGCGAGACGGGGCTCTTCATAATGTTTCGCGTTAGAAACATTCTGGTGCGAAGATAATGTACTACAGGTGAGGCAGGCCACCGCCATCTTACTAGGGGAATCGATTAGCATAAGCATTTGGTGAAGAGTAGGAAGCGTTTTATAGCGAAGCTGTTAAGGGCTGCTTTCCCGACTATCGTGTCTACGTGTAGAAAAACATCCCGAAGATAGAGCAATGCCGGGCCGACCCGCGCCGGAGGTGACGCCGGCCTTAAGCACTCCCCATACGTTGGCTGATCCCGAAGATAGTGCAATGCCGCGCCTACCCGCGGCTGAGCTATAGGTACAATTCGCCATTAAGGGGCCCACATACTGTTACGGTTGGCGTCTAGCACCCCGTGCAAAAAAGGACTTTCGCCTGCCATGCCCATCGAAACGAAGTTTGACTTGGAAAATTCGCCATGTTTGTCTCGAGTGTATGCCGGTCTGGCGGGAGCCCCGCAGTGTTTACAGGCCCTTTTGTGTGTGAGCGACTTTAGACGGACCCTTTCCTCGAACAGTCAAGTTCTACGGGGGAACTCCGCGAACCAGCAACGCGCAGAAGAGAAGGACAAGGGTCTACAATTCCCGGACCTGGGGCTTGGTAAAACCGGAGGCGGGACGCCCTTTTCCTTGCAGCAGGCTTGGTATAACCAGAGGCGGGACGCCCTTTTTCTTGCAGCGGCTTGGTATCTACGGAGGCGGGACGTCCATCGACGAACCAGACTCTGTGCCTGCCACGTGACGTCGATGGGAGCAAGATCCCTCCCACGATCGTCGAAAGCCTATTTAAGGGGCTCCGAAATGTAGTTTTCATCCCTTCATTCTCTTCTTATCATCTTTCACGAACCTTTGAATAAACCGTGCAAGTTTCGCACTACAAATCGTCTCGTCCTTGCCTGGTCGCAATGGTCTACCGGATGCCTGCAGCCCGCCGACAACGCCACGCCACGCCACCCAATAGTAATGTCGGTCGAGCTTTGATAAACAGGCGTCGCTACAACTCGGCAACAGTACGATACGTTACCCTGGAATACGCAACAATACACAGCTTCGCTGGTCAACCTTCTTCCCACAGTGGAAGGGCACTGAATTTTTTTTCTCACTTTCAATGTTTTTCACAACGCCAATTTTGCCGTACAGATGCTTCTCGATGTGTCTCTCTGCGTCGGTGGCTTTAGAATGAAGCTTGAAGGTCTTGGCAACTTGTATGAGAGATTATGATGTCCCTAATCAGCCAATTGGCTATAATTTAGCCCGAAACAACAAACTATTATTTTCCAACTAGTCTAAAATTTATATCAAAACATCAAGACCAGTTGAACTGCGACTGTTCTCAATCTATAGTATATATATTTCAACACGTTTTCAAATGTGATGTCGGGTGCAAGTGCTGGCTTCACCTCTCTGGCAAGAATCTGCGAGGGCAGCCACTTCAGAATTATTTCAGAACACCCTTTGCTTGTTTTCACGCTTCCAGGACTACAAGCATGACGCCCAGGCGTAAAACTCGTTTCATTTCTAGTTAGCATATGGTGCCACAGCATTATCATTGGTGACACGTTGAAGATGAGGAGAGCTACAAAGGCCTAGTTGTTTACTGCATCATTAATTCACTACCCCGTAAATGGTACGTGATGACGGTAGTGAGCAAAGTAGACGCCGAGCTGACACAGCGGCGCAGGTGACAATTTATAAGGGCATTCACCCTCGCTACTTGCTATGGAAGATGCAAGGTAATTGCAGGAAAAGCGCACACATGAGCAAAGCCCCGCTGTCGCCTGCATGCAAACGCAGCTTATGGTTACCGCGTCAGAATATTTTTTGCGTCAATCCACCCACCACGGCGCATACATGTACCACTACTAATATATGTCCAGCATCAGTATTGGCCGGAATTCACTCCTACGAACAATTCTAGCGCAATAACTCTTTATTAATATGGTCCCAGCTTCCATCTACCCCTGCCCACAATAACAGACGTTTCAAAGAAACTTGATACCTAAACAAACTTTAACGTGCACTTCAAGAAGCGCACCGATTTCGTCGATGTTGTTGCAATAAAGCAGTAATGCACGCACCTTCCTTCTAATCCATGATCAACAGCCCAATTTCAGTATGGTAAGCGCTAGTGCAGCATGCTGCACACAGCATATTCAACATGCAGTTCATGGGTTATAGAACTGTTCGTAAAAGCATGTGCAGTTCAGTGGTGATGCGAAGTTATTAGCAAATTCTGTTGTCTAACAACACAGTTCTCGCAACCGAAAGGCTATGTGAACACTGTTGCTGAGTCAAGAAACATCCTATGGACCTTATAAGGTAAAGATATTCAAATATGTTTTAATTCCACTCTCATGAAGTCAAATTTACGTAACCATTGACGCAATCATTGGGCTTTGACCTGCAGCGTTGTTTGAAAACCCAATTAAACGCGCTCCTTGTTTATAGGAGGTCGTATTTTTTATTTCAAAGCGAATAGCATTGTCTACATTTTGCAGTTTTTCTTATCTAATTAGCTGACAAGTGGCGAGGAGCACGCTCAAGTGGGGAGGGTTTCGATGGGGCCGAGTCAGCACAGTAAAAACAGATAATCAGATGAAGACGGTAGTGCCGGCGTCTGCGATTGGTCCACTTCCCTTTAGTTAGCTTGCGATGGCTGATCGAAAATCGCGGCGGTGTGCAACGGAACGTTAAAGATGCCGTCAGAAGGGATCCTCAGCAAATAAGAGTTGGCAAAACGATCTCGTGTACATGCCGAAAGGGCTCGATAAAGTTATAATCCCACGCAAAAATCTTTATTATACGCAAACAAATCCCTGCTTCCCGACAGCTCCCCGGCGAGATCAGTCATCATCAGGCAGTCATCGTATATTCCTTTCGGAACGGGGTAGTCTCCGACTAGTCAGAAAAAAAATTCCGTTTTGTTCAGCATATTAATGTGTCTGTAACGTGTACACGTCACTTCGACGCGGTGAGTTTTCGCGGTTTTGTGATGTCCCGTGACAAACAGGCGAAGTGGGCGTAGCCCGATAACGTTTGACCACTAGCAGAGAGCTAATGTCGAAAAAGGCATCGAATCAGAAATAACCAAATTTCTTTCGTTTAGTCTGATCATGCATAATCAGGGGGCACACATCATATCGCTGTTTTCGGGATGTCGTGTCACGGACAGGCAAAGGAGAGGTAGCCCCAAATTTTTTTTTCACTAATTGTGCATGGCTCATCGCAGAATTGGAAGTTTGGAACAGCTTTAGATTATAGCGCTCTATGTCACTGCGTGCCCTTAGCCCTGAAGTATACGGGAGAAAAAAAGAAACTAGCAGGAAATTTGCTTCTTTTTCTGTCAAGAATTCTGGCGCACTGTTAAGAACACGGACGATGGAGACGACATGGATAGGCGCACGCATCCAACCAGTTTATTTCCGAAAAAAGAAGACATTACAGTTCACAGCGGATTGACAGAGAGAAAAGCATAACAAACGCCCACGAGGTGTAGTATGATCAATATCCGGACAATTCTGGCTAAAAAACATGCACCACCTAGGCCAATAAAGTGTTTTCTTTAATGATTTCGTTCGTTGCCGCTTACGAATATTATAAACACAACGAACAAGTATCTGTCTTTTTTTCCTCCGAAGTGAAGTAACAGTAATGTGTCACTTACGCCTGGTGATTGTGGCTTGGGTTTTGCTTGACGGGAGGCCAGAGCTATGGTGTAGCGACCGTGGAGGCCGCATTAAGGCCCGCATGGTGCCTGCTTCGGGCACACGACGGCTGCGTGCACGGCTCGGGTCCACGACGGAAGCGGCCACGGCTCACGGACTGCTTATTCGGCCCCTCCCTGCACCGGCAGCAATGCATCCCCGCCTGCATCCGGCGGCGCCCGCGCTAAGGACGACTCCCGCTGTGTTTGGGACGATTTCCAGAGGAGGGCTGTGTTTCGACCCCGTGCCTTGCAGTTAGTTACTGAGGCTTCCTCCCACACTACTCTCGCCATTCAAATATTATTAATAAAGATGTTTTACTCTCTCTCCCTTTGGCCTACGCCGGGCCATAAAACTTGCACGGCACACCACTCTGACCGACCGCCAGATCGGCCTGACAGCCCAGCGCGGTTCCAGCAAACGCTGGCCACCGAGGGGGGCGGGCGTTAGGACCACGGAAGCTGCCTGGACCCTCTCTCCCTCGACCTTGTTTCGTCCTAAGGGACTGTCTGGGGAATCTGTGGACTCAGGGGTGTTATTTAAGCAGCTTGCAGCCCGATTTGTTGCTTTCTCCTCATAACCTCCACAACTTGTAAACATTGTATCAAGAATTCTACGCCGAGAAAGCTCTCCTCGTCGCTGATTCTGCGTGAAATGGGGTCCAGACCTCCTGCCGAACGCGAATACCTCGGCACACGCCAAACTGGGCATTGCATTCATCTGTGCATAGTCATTCATGATTGGAAAACCGAATGACTGTGGTGGTGAAGAGACTCAAGTTCTGTGCAGTTGCCCGTCCTTTGAAAACGATATGTCCTCACCCTCACCGCACCCCTATAAACAAATTGGGCGGCAAACATATTTCGTTGGACAAGATCTTAAGACCATGGTCTTTCATGTCACAGCGGCAGAAGGCCACAAAAGCACTGCTGTGATTTCTGCATGAACTCTGACTGAACGATAGTCCGTGGTACAGAATAGAGAACTTTCACTACGTCAGCGAAAATTACCACTGGACTTTCTCTCCTCCTAATATTTTCCTCCATCTTACTCAACCACCAGCGCATGGTAGCCAACCGGAGCCAGTCCCGGTTAACCTCCCTGCCTTTCATTCATCCTTCTCTCTCTCCCCCTCCCCGCATAACTCACTTTATTGCTGGCTATACCGACCCCACCCTGAAAGTATCTGCTGTCACAGAGATCATGAGGTTGCCCTCGCTGTTGCCGCGGGGCCTCGGTTGCTTTTAGATCAACTCACTCACGACTCAACCTTGGCATTTCTGAATGTAGGACGGCCGTTCAAACGCGGCGTTCCAGTACGCGCGACAGCTGTAAACAACTAGGCGCATCGCCTCGCTTTGAACCGTTGCACCGGGGAAAAAAAGGAAAGAAATAAAGAGAAAGAGTAAACGCGTCGAGGCTGCCTGTAGCCGTTCTTTGGTCTTGTTCTTCTCGTCATCCCTTTTTCGCGCTCCGGCGGCCCGGTTCGGGCACTGGCGCGGCCATCGCGGCTGGCCGCGCCTTGACCTCGATGAGCTATATAACTGCCCAACAGTCGACGGTGAAGTCGCGTGTGTCTCCTTCTTCTTTGTCTTTATTGTCGTTGCTTTACTTTTTTGCTCTTCGCCGGCGACAACACACGTCGCGTCGCGACGTGCAAATTCCGTCACGCCATTTTCTCTTTCCATACTGAGCGGACGCTTTCTGAGAAACCATTGCGGTGGGACGCATTATAGTTCTCGGCTGATGTCGCCGGCCAGTCCCAAATGACCCAACGCGGACCCGTAACGAGCGTCCCCAACCGATTTGTAGTCGACCCTTTCTCGGGAGTCAAATGCGGCCCCGGTGGTGTCCATGTCGTGTTCCGTGGTACGACAGCTGCTTCACGGCCAGAATCTTTGGAGGATCGAGTCTTGTGAGGAAAGTGAGTCCAAGAAACGTGCGAACCAATGCAGACACTTAAAATTTTTGCCCCCTCGTGTTTGCTAGTTTTCCCCATTTCTATTACTGTCATGGTTAAGGTTAAAAAAAGCTTTAAATTGTACGCGACAGCGAGCATAAATTACACCTGCTATGACAGAAGCCGTATATAGTTGAAGAGTGTGTCATAATTTGGACAACCTAACGGGCCCCTAAATGTTTGACACGAGAGTCTGACGGGGTTAGCTATAAAAGCTTATCCCGTATAGTTTTCGTATCGGCTGTTAAAGCTCGGCAAAAAGGAAAACTACGTTTGTGTACATCCATAATTTCAGCTTAGCCCTTAAAGGTCAGGGAGTTATCCAATGGATAGACCAAGCTCATTTTATGGATAGACCAAGCAAGAGTGTTAAATTGTTTAATGTGCAGCTGCCCGTGTTTGGGACAACAGAACCCGTACTCACAGAAGACTTATTTATGCTATAGAACTGTCCGGGCTGGTTGTAGCCAATCACGATGTTGGACATATTAGCGAAAGCCGCCTGCGAAGGACAAAGAGCAATTAGCAACGATGGTATGAGTGGTGCGAGAATCTTGGATCGGGCATTGGAAACAGAGCACTTTGGCGTACGTTCCGGTCAATGGAACGCGGTTATAAGCAACCTGACCCTGCAGCGAGCGTTAGGTTAGCGATGCAGAGTTCGCCACATCAATTTGCAGAACACGCTGCTAGAGCGTTTTTCCCGAAATACGATCAAGCGTCACCTATAAACTGCCCCGAAATTGATGAGTCCAAATCCGAAATATGCAGCCCTTTCAGCATGGCCGAACTAATAGCGGCGATTGAAACTTCGAAGCAACGAACAACACCTGGTCCCGATGGTATTCCTTATGAGGTTTTCAAGAACATGGAAGGAGCAGCTCTCGACGCACTTCTTCAGGCTATTAATAAAGTATGGGAGACTGGAAACGTTCCACCTGATTGGAAGCATTCAATTGTTGTTGCGATTCCGAAACCAGGAAAGTCTCCAAATAGCCTGCAGTCTTTACGCCCAATTTCACTAACCTCAACTGTCTGCAAACTCGCTGAAAAGATGCTGGCCACACGAGTTTCCTGGTGGCTTGAACGCCACGATAAATATCATCCTGCTCAAATTGGATTCCGTTCTTACTTGGGAACTGAAGACGGACTTTCTATGTTATCAGACGATGTTTTACAGGTTTCTCCACACAGTCACGCTGTACGCACGGTAGTAGCAACAGACATAACGAAAGCTTATGACAATATAGACCATGAAATCATTATATCCAACCTCATCGACCTGGGACTTCCACCGCGGGTGATAAGATTCATCTACTCATTCCTTCAGAATCGCACATTTGCGATTAGAGTAGATGGAAGGCAAGAAGGATACTTCACATCGAACAGAGGAGTCCCACAAGGTTCGGTTCTGGCTCCTCTTCTCTTCAACGTTGCTCTAATACCTCTAGCCTGGCAACTACATCGGATTCCAGATGTGAGGTTCTTAATCTATGCGGATGACGTCACTTTGTGGTCCGTGCATAAAGATATCTCTAGACAAGCTCAACAGCTTCAAGAAGCCCTTGATGTGCTGAACAACTACGCTCGGAAAGCAGGATTGGACATTTCCGCCCAAAAATCAAGCTATGTTGTGGTGGCCAACAAGAAAGGACGCACAAGAATCACGCAGCACCCCTTTACATTTAAACTCGGCGCAGTGACAATCCCTGAGGCTTCTGAGGTCCGCATACTGGGTCTCGATATTCACCAATCCGGCAGTGGTGCACACTGGCTCCGTAAAACCAGACAGAGTTCGTCAAAAACACTTCACCTTATTCGTCGCATTGCAGCAAAAGCAGCTGGAGCTCGTACTGACGTAGCTCGACGGTTGGTGCGTGCAGTCTTGCAGCCACGGATTTTATATCAAGCTCAATTTCAACGGCTGACTTTGGCACAGCTGGCACAGTTGGAGACGATTAATCGTGATGCTATGCGCACAATCACAGCACTGCCCCGCATCACTCCGATACCAACCTTACAGGAACATGCCCAGCTCAACACAATTGCAGAGCTCATTTTGCAACGTGAAAAAGCACGTGAAATAAAAAAGCAACTTATTCCGGCTGTCGCTGCGTTGCATGCTCATTTTCACCGCGGCTCTCGGATTGACAATCAGCCCTATCCAATGCCTCCCTGGGAATTCACCAGCATCACAACTAATAAGCCAACGAGGTTACGACGCCGCGATACAACAGGTATTATTGACGAACACAACATCGTCGATGCATCATGCGTTAACACCTGCCAAGTCTATACGGATGCTGCCATTCTCCCAGACGGCGGAAGGACATCATTCCTGAGCACTACGCATAATTTCATCAGCGGCCACCAGCGCTATTTATCTACAGAAGCCAGCGCTCTAGTAATGGAACTTCAAGCCATCCACGACGCTGTGCAAGATGCGACATCTAAGCTGCCTACCATCAAGCAACTAGATATCTTCACTGATTCTTTAGCGGCTATCCAGGAACTGAAGAAGGTTGATAAGGCGATGGAAATCTGCGAGACAATACACACTATGAATAGTAAGACATCTACTTGCGTCAAGGTACACTGGATTCAAGGCCATTCAGCGAACCCTCACAACATTGCTGCTGACCAGCAGGCACACTGCCCTCCTAATCCTGATCCTCCACCTATTCCCCTCCCACCCCAACCCCGTAACTCGCTGCGAGCCCGTAAAAATGTTCTCCGGCAGGACACACGCGCTCTTATCCCACCGTGTGTCTGCTCCCTCCCCCTTCACCTTACTAGGGCGGAGGAAGTTGTGCTTAGGAGGCTTCGGGCCGGGGTGGCCCTTACACCGGCTGTTGTCTCAAGGTGGAACTGGTCGCATTTACCACTGGGTGCTACGTGTCCATACTGCTCCGTTCCTGTGGTGGAATCAGATGCATACCACCTAATATGGACATGCACGGGTTTACAATCGGAACGCTCGCGTCTCCTACTGGAAGCCGGCCTCCGCTACAGTGTGACAACCAGCTATGACCGCTGGATACATGACAACAGATTTCACAAAACAATGCTCCAATTCATACACAACACAGGCCTCACAGCACACATGTAATACACATATACAGTCCAAGAATTATGCCTTAAGGGCAAGCCTTATCGCAATAAAAAAAAAAAAAAATTAGCAACGAGAAGCTTTGCGAATTCCACTCAAGATATGCATATATTTCACGGGAAATATATGCAAATCTAGGTTTGTCGCTATAGCGGGAGAACAAAAGGGCGAAATTTCCTGAATTTCACCTGCGAACCGCTTGGCTCCTCTCTAGACACAGTCAGGGGTTAGTTCTCTTTGTATAAGAAGAGTTTAAGCATGGAGTTGCTGTTTATGAAATGATGAGCAAGCAAGTGGGAAAGTAGGCCATCGAAGTTCCTGCAATCTCAGTCATCAAAAAATAAACTCCAGCTTCTAAACAATGTATAGAAGAAACAAAACAAATAGAAAAAAAGGAAAAAGAATGAGAGAAGAATAGCGGAGGAAGACAGTGTCACTTAACACCGTTGTATACCCTGCTGTACAACATAGCGCATGCTATATCGGCGTTGAGTGTCTTTCAACATCATAGTAATGCCAGCTTCCGCTAGATATCAGTTCTGCCATGCGCCGATGCGATTCGCTTTGTAAAAAGAGAATTCGAGGTGGAAGGTCTGCTATCGCTCGCGTTTCGGAGCTTTTGCTTAGAAATTAGAAGTGTTTTGTGCCGACGTTCACAGCTCGGCGCTTACTTATTCTGTGCACCGAATACAGAGGGCGTATTGTGGAAGGATATTTTTTCCGTCTCTTCTGTTCCTTTCTGTTTATTTTTTTGTAACGACTGGCCAATATCGGCGATAGCATGTAGGCATGGCATCCAGCCAGACAATGACAACGGGCAAAATTTAAATATAATTGTAAGGAATCATTACATAATAAGGCCTCTGATCTAAAAGAAAACGCGCGCGATTTCATAGTGTAGTATGAAATACTGCAACTCCCATTTCTGGCCTTATTTGCCTGCCGCGGCTCTAAGGCTCTGAGCAGTACAGGAAACGAACGATAGTGTTAAAGATGCGAGCAGCTTCTCGAAACAGTGCGGAGAAATTAGTCTTGGAATACTTGGCACTGTTTATCGGAGTGTCAGTAAACATCAGTATCAGTAAGTATCAGTATCGGAGTAAACAATCGCACGAATATGCGGGAATCGTCCGGCGCATTACTCGCACATAAGGCGACGATAAAACGAGCCGCTATGTGCGTGATTATGTTGCGCATATTTAGTCTCCGCATGCTATTAAAACGCGCATAAGCACGTGCCGCTATATATGGATCTCTTGCGTTATGGGCCGCTCACGAGCAGGCCGACGAGGCCACTTGAGATTATGATTTATTACTTTTTATATTGTTTACGTGAACGCACTATTTATAGACAAAGGACACTTCGGCGTTGCCCTGGCTGGTAGCAAACATTGTGTTGAGCTGCGTATACTATAGATTTCCCCCGCACACGCGGTCGCAGGAAACGCTACTTCGGATGTGCTGTGCCTTATCGCCATTTTCCATCGCTGCATTGAGCGCCACGAGTCTTGGAATCACGCAGGCCCACTAAGTGACCACCTGGGTCGAGGAAGACTTATTGCATCTTGTGGCACCAGCGGTGAAGTAATAGAATGACCGGCGAGTTCCGAGCTCCACTAAACGGGGAAAAAATAAACTGACCACGCGATGCATTTGTCCCGAAAAGGGCGTGGCCTGGCTGTCCAGCGCCACCCGCGTTGTCAAGTGACGGAGAAGACAGAGCGATATACTGCGCCGGCGCTGTAGCGACGCGAGCGTTCCGTGTGACCCGAACAAGCATACATAAACTTTCCTCGGCCCGAATGCATTTTGTCCTGATTACACGTTGACGCCCGGCCTCAAGGTGTACGCTATTTGCAAGCGCACGCAATACATCGGCGGGAGTTATCTTCGAAGGGGAGGGGAAAACGCCCCGCCCGCGGGCGCATTCATTACTCAGCGCGGTTTGCTTGGATAGACGATTGAGCGGCGGCTCTTTTGTCTGCGAGGGCATTAAGAGTGCCGGCAACGCGCTGCTTGTCAAGCCGCTAAGGACATCGCCGTGTCATGAGGCAGATTGATTCCTGCAGTGCAGGCGTGCGTCGAACGGTGTCGATTTGTTTGAAAAAGGCACGCCTTTCCCCTTGTAAACCTGGATGTTTCTGCCCGAGCCGATGATTTATAAGTTGAGAGTAAACAATGATAGGTGACGCGGCGGGCCTTTCCTTAGGAGACTAATCGAGCGGAAGGCTAAGGCGTTCTTGCGTCGAAGCGTTCGATCGCCCGTGTAGCGAAGCACACGCCCCGTGTTATGCATGCGTTTGGGCACGCATTCACAGAACGGTTCTTACGCTAGCACTTTGCCAGAGCTAGCATTTGCAGCCAGCTGTGATATTGGACATATTGTTGACGAAGGCGTCGGGCCTATGACAAAGTGAAAGTTTTTATGAATAAAAAATCTAAATTTGACCCATTGTCAGCCAGCGCTGTCCAGACGACGTGCGGAGATTGCTTGTCTCGTCTATTTTAAAGTTTACCTTGGAAGTCTCTTTCCTTAGATGTGCTTCTGGGATAGTTGCCTTTTCAGAAGCTAAATTTTGCTTCATGTTACAGCTAACAAACAAATACCCTAACGAGTTTTCGAAAAACAACGTCGCAAACGAAAGGCAATTGAAGTGTAGCGTATTCTTCCCGGTCATTATAGTTTTCTTGGTAATTGCTAGCAGTTGCCCTACAAGGATTCGCGCGACTAAGCTGCACTTTCACAATGTTGAAATATGCCGAATAGAGATAAATAATGCAATTGCGCAGTAATACATTCCCGCACAAGTGCTTTGAAAAAAGCGCACCTCGGCTCGAATTTGGAAATACACATTGTGTGTCTACGCCTCAGCCAGTCTGCATGTTGCGTGTGCTTTCAAGTTCTGCATTTTTGCAACATGTGAGTGCAGCATACCACCGTATTGAGTATTGCAAAACGGTTAATTTCAGAACAACTACACTCATTTAGCAAAGCTGTCAGGTTCCAGTTAATTCGATTTTGCTGCGAAACAAAACAGTCCATATTTTGTCCATCTATCCGCGAATCTTCAGCGTTATAAGGGTTCCCATGTATCCACCGCTAGCCTCACGCGCAGTAATGCTGTTGCAGCTTGCTGAAAGTGGCTTTCCAAGCTTCTTGCGTCGTTTTAGTCAGTACAGAAGCAGAACGTGAAGAAATCATACAGCGACCCCACTATATTACTGAGTCGATGCACTGCATGAGGAAATCTATCTGCGGCACAGCCCTTCAAGACTATCGTGGGAATTTGTCCTGAATGATTACAACATCGTCCACGTACCTAAAAATTATTCAGACATTGCAGCCTAGGGAGGCTGTTCATGAAACATATGTCTAACTTTGCTAAAAACAGTTCACTCGGCAGGACAACCTTGACCGAAAGTCAAGATTTTTGTCAGCACGGCCGGAGTAGTTTTCCCTCTCTTATGTTAAGCCACGAACCACCCGTTGAAAACACCTTCCAGTTTCTCGACCTTCGACTATATGCGTATGTTAATCTTTCATGCCAGACCTAGCAACCACTCTATAGGCGTACGATTTATCAGTTTCAGTTTATTTCCGTTTCACTTTTCTTCTTCGCAACAAATATTATTTTCCTACTCATTTGGAACATAGATAAATATATGACAAAGGTGAAAGAAACCAAGGAAAACTAGGGAATAAAGGTGCTTGCTTGCACTTTTCTAGGTTTGCTAAACAGATTGTTCCTGGTGCAAAGTAGAAGAACACGAAGAAGGGGAACAGGTAGAAAGGAGAGAGACAGAGGCCCTTCACTGTCTCTCACCTTTTTCCGGTTCCCCTGCTTCATGTTCTTCTACTTTGCACCAGGAACAGTATGTTAAGTGAGCGTAAGCACCAACTTGCCAACAAGTTCTTTTGTAATACTTCCTCGCTAGATTCCTGCCATCAGTATGTCGCACGCTCGAGAAACAAGGGTAACATAATACAATCCCGTCACAAGATTAAGAAAAGTGAATAGGGAACATAAATTTTGACTCACTCTAGCAAGATCGACTTAGGTATGTCGACGAAATGTACGTAAACAACTAACAGAAAATGCCTTCAACAAGAAGTGAGATGAGTTCTTTAGGAGATCACATAACTAAATAACATAGTGTAATTAGGCAAATAAAACCCACAAACTTTTTTGTTGCATAAACTACACAAGAAAAATAGTACCCCTCAACAAAAAAAAATGCAAAAGTGCCAAGTTTGATATTTCCTAAGCCCAGGAATAAAACAGTGCAAGAGGAGGATTGGCCCATTAACAAATCTCTATAAAGCAGGTTTCTGAAATTCCTCAGGGACTTTCCTTGCTGAATTTCACTTTCAATATTTCTCTTATGATTCAAGAAAGCAAGCATCAAGTAGTTAAGGCACTGTCTGCCATAATTTGTTCTTAGTTTTGGCAATTGATAACATACATTTCTGAGCTGAAAAATTCTGTTTATCATAAAATAAGTATTTTCAAACTATAGTGGATATTCTAATCTCAGTATAAATAGTCACGAGTCGGCACGTGTGTAGTTTCTAGTTTCTTACTAATAACAATTTGTAACGATCATGGAAATTGCTAGTAGAATCCGTGTTTCACACACTTTCACGGGAATGGGTACCCTTTTTTGCAACGTCGCTAACTTTTTGACGTTAGTAGTAGTAGCAGTTGTCCCCAACATGAAAGTACGATACATTATTTGTGATCGTATCAAATAAAAATACAGACTTGGCTTGAAATCAACCGGTATTTTATGTCTGGTCCTTCCTTAAGTAATTATTATGCGTGGCAGACTCACGTTTAAATGGTTGGCATGTTCATTTCAAGATAAACTTTCATGAAAAGCAACACTTAACAAATCTTGCACTCTTTGTGCGCTCTATTTTATCATTGCAAGAATGAAGGCTAAGATGATTATTTACTCGCGTGCTTGGGGAGTTAAGAATTGCATACTTTGTTTTGTTGACATTGAGTTGAAGTTTGTTTACATGTAGCCACTTTGACAACTCTTTTAGCCACCTAATGCCGCTCTCTCTTTATTAAATACATCAGCACCAGGAAAGAAAACGTTCACGTCATCCACGTACAAAATCATTTTTTCGTTAGTTTGATTCTTATGATATCATTTATATCAATCAATAGCATAAGCAGCTCTAAAATGGAACCTCGTGGTACGCCTGTGGTTATGGTCATTAACTTAATCGATGATAAACCCAGCTGTAACGTATAGCTTATGATTTCGCAGATAGTTTTTAATAAGGTTTAGCACGCACCCTCTAATTCCGTAAGAGGGCAGGGCGTTTACAGAAATTTACTTCATGTTTGACTGAATCGGGGAAGAAGTTTCTTCGTAATTACATTCCCTCTGTATACATTGTTTCTTCGGTATTTTTTGTTATTAGTTCTTTTGTTGAAGTACCGATAGCTCCGATAACTTACCCCGTTGAAAACTGAGCTGTTCGTGTGAAATTACTTGATGATTTTTCGAAAACCTAAGTAATCTCTTGTGCAGCACACGTTCAAAAATTTTAGTAAAGATGCTAAATACGGGTATTGGCCTATAGTTGTTAAAATCTTGAATTCACGCTCGAATTTTGTAAATGATGGTATTGTTATCCTTTGTATCATAAATACAGTCCTTGTTACAATTCTAGAGAACCTAGTCTACGACAACAAGAAGCTCGTTTAATGGCCGCTGGCTACCCAACGCAAGCGCTCGTCTCAGTCGTAACTAACGTATTGGAGACAGCGCAGAACTAAGGTGGCGTCCCTGCGAATGCATCCAGGGGACGTATTCTGTAAGAGTCCACCTAGTGGACATGTCCATTTCGTCTGCTACTGAAGTTCTGACTGGCGGTGCCGGGGCGGCGCGTCCGCAGCAACCAGGCGCCACAGCCAATCAGCAGTTCAACAGCCGACGAAATGGGCATGTCCACTAGGTGAACTCTTACAGAATACCTCCCCAGGATACTGACCAGCAACTAGCAGAAGATGGCAGCCATTCCGTATCTACAGAAGGTATCGCGTAGGAGAGTGGCTAGTCAAGGTTGGTGTGAAGGTGGTTTCTTTTTCGGCGTTTGAAAAACTTCACTGTCTGTGATGGCTCAAAGATCCTGGCTATAAAAAAGCCCCGAGAGGATTCCAGAAGAAGCGCCAGATCCCTTTCATTCCTTGCACAGAAGGAGGAGGGAGGAGGGAAAGAGATAAGTAGAAGGCAGGGAGGTTAACCAGAATAACGTCCGGTTGGATACCCTACACCGGGGGAATGGGAAAGGGGGAACACAGATAACAGGGAAAGAGAGGAGGGAAGGAAAGAAGGAAATTGCGGTGAGTTCACTGACGTGTGTGGTCTTACAGAAATTGCAATAATAGTCACAGATGGTCGCACAAGCCCGTCGTCCTTAAGAAGCACAAAAGCGCCTTCACCGCTTTATGGTCTGACGGGCGATGGGGGCGGTGTTCCAGTAGCACCTGCACAGAAAGCGGCCGATTATCCGGTTTTTGGAAAGCTTTGGCAAGTTCTTGTCTCTCTGGGGCATATCGTGGACAGTGGCACAGCAGGTGGTCGATCTTTTCTTCGGTGCCACAGACCTCGCATGCTGCACTGTCAATCACTTCAATTAATCTAGAGTATGCCTTTGTGAAGGCAACTCCTAACCAAAGGCGACAGAGAAGCGTAGCTTCACGTCGAGGAAGTCCTAGTGGAGGTCGGAGTTGCAGGGAGGGGTTTAGTCGATGCAGTCGTGTAAGTCGTAAGTTTGGCGAGTTCCACTCGGTCAGTGTGAGACTGCGTGCCAGGTGTCGAAGCTGCCTTGCGGCGTCTGCCCTCGAAAGCGGAATTGGAATGCTGTGCTTTTCTTGATGTGCTGTGCGAGCAGCGTTATCGGCGGAATCAATGCCACTGATTCCACTATGGCCAGGTACTCATTGAAAAATGACCTCGTGACCTTTTTGTTGGACTTGATGGTAAAGTTTCGCGATTTCGTATGTCAATTGGTCATGGCATCCGTGTCGGAGAACTGACTGCGTGCACTGTAATGCCGGTTTTGAATAACAGAACACAGCCCATTTTCTAGGTCTTTCAGAATCAATGAATTCCAGTGCTCGACGCAGGGCCGTTAGTTCTGCCGCCGTTGAGGTCGTGACATGCGATGTCCTGAACCGCAGTGTCATTCCTCGCGTTGGTATAACCACGGCACCACCAAAACTGCACGACGTAGTCGATCCATCGGTATAGATGTGCACGTGGTTGCTGTACTTTTCATGCAAAAGAAGTAAGCTCATCTGTTTTAGAGCAGGGGCCGGTAGATCTGTCTTCTTCTGTAGTCCTGGAATCATTGTATGTACTTGTGGACGGCTCAAACACCACGGAGGAAACGCTGGTACGGCAGCAGGTGCGTACCCTGTAGTAAACGACGCACGATGGGCACTGACAATACCGCTAAATGTCGAGCAGGGCCTTGCAGCAGTGAGGCTCGCCAAGTGGTG
Source organism: Dermacentor variabilis (assembly GCF_050947875.1). Lineage (NCBI taxonomy): Eukaryota > Metazoa > Arthropoda > Arachnida > Ixodida > Ixodidae > Dermacentor > Dermacentor variabilis. The sequence goes on along the minus strand of NC_134571.1, from coordinate 147,641,001 downwards.
GGAAGGGGTCCTAGCATAATGCCTGAGATGCATACGCATTGTCTCAACGGTAATGTGCGTCGTGATTGGGTAATCCTGCGCAAGGGCAATGGTTTCAGCCGTTGATGTACTGCGTTGTAAGCCAAGACATATCTTAAGGGCTTGGGCTTGAATACTCTGAATCGTACGCAGGTTCGTCTTGCAGGTGTTGGATATTGCAGGCAGGATGTATCGCAGGAATCCAACGAACAACGTCATGTACAGCTGTAGCATAGCGTGCATAGATCTCCCCAACTTTTTTCTGCAAGGAACCTGAACAGGTGACAGATAGCAGTCAGCCGCTTTTTCACGTAATTCACATGCGGAGTCCAAGATAGGTCTCTGTCAATTATGGCTACCAAGGACCTGTGACATCTGCTGTATTGTATAAGTTGCCCGTTAATAGATACGCCGTAAGCAGACATTCGCTTCCTCGAGAATGCCACCATTGCGCACTTCCCGCATGAAATTTCAAGTCCTTGTTCACGAAGGTAGCAAAATGTCATTGTGGCTGCCTTCTGAAGCCGAGCGCGAAGCTGAAATTGTGCCACACCTGATGCCCAAATGGAGATGTCGTCCGCATAGATGGAAAGTCGTACGGTGCTTGGCAGGTTGTCAACTAATCCACACAGGGTGAGATTGAAAAGAGTCGGGCTAAGAACTCCACCTTGAGGGACTCCTCGGCTACTGTAATGCTCAGATGTTGAGCCATTTTCTGTGTGCACGTAGAATGGTCTCCTCTGTAAGTAGCTGCACACCCACTTATATATCTTACCACCAAGTTCGACGGCTTCTAACGTGTTAAGGATGGCTTCATGGGTGGCATTATCATAAGCCCCTTTAACGTCTAGACACAGAGCAGCAGATAGTCGCTTGCAGGCGTTTTGGTGTTGCACAAATGTTATCAAGTCAACAACGTTGTCTGTTGATGAACGGCCACGTCTGAATCCGGCCATAGCGTCTGGGTAGATTTCATAGTACTCTAAGTACCATTCCAGACGTGTTAAAATCATTCTTTCCATTGTTTTTCCGACACAGCTGGCAAGTGCGATCGGGCGGTATGAGGAAATGTCCAAAGGCGACTTGCCAGCTTTGAGAAGTGGAATGAGGCGAGTTGACTTCCATTCTTGTGGAACCATACCCGTCTGCCAGGAGTCGTTGTACAGGAGCATGAGTGTCTTCCGAGCTTGGTCTCCTAGGTAACACAGGGCACGGTATGTAATGCCGTCAGGTCCTGGCGCTGAAGAACGCCTGCACAAAGCCAGCGCAGCTTCTAGTTCTTCCATAGAAAAAGGGCATTCCATGCGGGGATCGCGTGAGGACAGTGGGTGGTCGAGCGTTCCGTACCCCTTCCATCGGAATTTGCTTCGCCAGCAATTTTTCTGCAGAAAGATTCAGCGACGTCAATATCTCTACATTGTAGATGTAGTGCCATATATTTAAACGGGTGGCGCTGACGAAAGGTTGTGCGGAGGCCACGAACAGTCCTCCATATAAGCGAAAAAGGTTTTCGCGGATCCGGGGACTCGCAAAAGGATACCCATTGTCGCGAACTCAGCTTGTTCATGTGACGCCGTATTTTCTTTTGTGTTCGTCTAGCAAGTTTCAAATCATGATTCGACTGCGTGCGTCTATATCTTCGCTCCGCACGACGGCGAATTGCTTGAAGTTTCGCTAGTTCGATGTCGAAATCGGTACAGGAAGAACTCTTCGAAAACAAATGCGTGGTTTTTTGTATGGCATCCTTTATCGCGCCCTGTAGGTTATAGGAGGTGCCGTCACGACAATAGTCTTCCATTATTATTTTGTATTTAGGCCAATCGGTGCACTGGGCGGTTCTGGAGGACTTGGAGCTAGTCAAACCTTCGAGCTTCAAATAGGTTGGGATGTGGTCGTTACCCCGCGTTTCTAAATCCAAAAACCAGTGCCCTCTTCTCGAAAGCGAACGTGAAACGAAGGTAAGGTCCAAGCAGCTACTATACGCTGATCCACGCAAATAAGTAGGGCTTCCATCATTTGACAGGCAAAATTCGAGTTCATAGGCAAAGGACACAAACGTTCTGCCTCTAGAGTTCACTTTGGAGCTTCCCCATAGGCAATGGTGGGCGTTAAAGTCACCAGTGAGCACCCACGCCTGTGGAGTCGATGTCAAAATTCCCCGTAAGCGCTCACAAGCTAGACGGCTTGTTGGAGATAAATAGGCTTCAAGAATTGTGAACGTGAGCTTTTTCTTCCTCACTGTTAAGCAAACGTGTTGATCTGCTTCGTCAGGAGGCACTGGGTGATGTACATAAGTCAAGTCACGGCGTATAAACACAACAACCTTGCTGCACTCTCCGTGGGTAGAGCACATAAAGCACTCATACCCGGAAAGTCTGATGGGAGCTGACAGGTTGGGCTCGCAAATCACGATAATGGGGAATTGGTGCGTAAGGACAAACTGTCTAAAGTCTGACATACGTGACTTAAGCCCTCTGGCGTTCCACTGGAAGACAGATGCATTCTTGACCTCCTCTTGAAACGACGGCCATTCTCGGGCCGTGGTTTTACCCTAGAGCCGCAAGCACCGGACTCAAGGTGTCCAGCACCTGCAGTGCGCTCTGTGCCGACGGGGTTTGCATGCTGCTCAATAGAATGCGCATGGCGTCCATAAGTGACTTAAGCATCACTATGACTTGGCGAGCCTCAGTCGTCGTCGCATCCGCGGTTCGTGAGGTCATTGAGGGCGGCGCAATTTGATGTGACTCCGATGCAGCTTGTGCTCGTGGAAGTGTAGGCCACTCTTCAGGAGGTGCGAGTCTTGCCCCTTTCTTCGTTTTCGCAGTGTCTGGCTTTGCGTTGATACGGCACCCGCTTTGCCGGAAGATGGTGCATATCTTTCAGTAAATGTAACTCTTCGTGATGCTCTTCGGTGGCGATGTCGTCGTCGCCTGATAGCAGCGGCAGACCCTCTGTGTGTTGAATGGTCCCGTATCTTAAGTTTGAGTACCGCTCGCTCGTTCCTCACCCGCCGGCAATCATTGGATGAGGCCTCATGAGTACCATGTCAGTTAGGGCACTTTAACACAGTTGCGCGGCAGGCATCTACTGAATGAGATTCAGCGCACCGTGGGCAGATGAGGTTATTCCTATAGACACCTTTTACGTGTCCCATCTTGCAGCATTTGTAGCATTGCAGGGGCTTCGGTACGTATGGGCGGACTGGATGGCGGACGTGGCCAACTTTGACGGGTGAGGGAAGGCCGTCTCCCTCTAACCACAGCTTCAGTCAACGTGTGTTGCCAAGTCTTGTGATGTGCGTGATAAGAGTGTCTTCTGTAGTTGGCTTTATTAATATCGGTAAGTCGTCGGTTGGTATAGAAATATCGACATCATGAATGACGCCGACAGTGCCATTACAGCCTGTAGGTATCATGGATCGCACTTGTACTTTGTCGATTTCCGTTACGTGCCGCGGGCTTTGCAGTGCACTACGGTGTAGAATATCTACCGCAAGGACATTCTTCCGTGCGTTTATTCTCGCGTCCTTTATCTCGTTTGGCGCGATTCCCTCAAAAAACTCAGAAAGGACTTGCCTGTTTAGGAGTCGCAGATAGGACACTGGGTCCACAGGCATGAAGAGCATAGTGTGCGGCCAGTGCTGTGGTTTTGTCTTCACGGTCGAGACACTTGGCGACGATGACCTCCGTAGCAGTCTTCTTTTTGTGGTTCGGCTCATGACAAGTGTGAAATCGTCGTCCGATAGTCGACGCTGTCCGAGTACAACTCGGTTGCTTCGCTGTCCGTGTCACTTGACGCATTTCCACGTTCCTGGACGCGACTCCACTTGAAGTCTTGGCTCCAGGAAGGTCTTCGAGGGCTCCTTCATCCATTGCCGCAACAAGGGAGCGGCAGCTCCCAGACTTTGGAAGGAAACAAAGCTAGACAAAGGTACAAGCGTTCTATGATAGAAACACTCCGTCGTCGTCGTGCACAGAAGGAGTGGCTTACTGTACATGTACCGTCATGTGACCGAAACTACAATCGGCCACGCAGTCTGATGCATAAATTAATGGTTAAGATAGTACAAGCAAAATGTTGCGCGTTACAGAGACGGGCACATCAACACATTGCCATGACTATGGTTGCTTCCCACTTTTTTTTTTGTCAAGCAGCAGCATAATCAGTTCCTACAAGGATAAACGTGCGCGAGACAGTATAGCGGGAACAGGTCATAATCAGCGAAAGCTCCAAGTGTGTCAGTGCATCATCATTCTTGTCGTCAGAAAAATAAAATTGTTTTTTTTTTTACTCAGCAGTAACAGATAGACAGGGCTCGCCACGGGATCGTACTAAGACGTATATATTAGCACGTCGAATTTCCACTCAACATCAGTTGCTAGAGCAGTCCCGTATGTGTTCCTTAGTGTGCCTCTCTCCTTTCGTTCTATTCCCTTTGTCCCATCCCCCAGCGTAGGGTTGGCAACCGGACTCTTGACTGGTTAACATCCCTGCCTTCTTTTTTATCTCTCTCACTCACGCACTCTGTCCTTGTCTTCACAGAGCACCCCATAACAGCAACACTTATTGTTTTGTTTAGTATTGCCTCATATACTGTGGATAAGCGTTATACTGCAGCTTATGAGGCCGGCAGATTTATCCACAAAAAATGTTTGTTATTGTGTACGGGGCCATATAAGCGTGTTGTTCCCACCATCACTTCTTTAATCTCGACCTGACAGGCCCAGATGCAAAAATGAAGGACACCCCCACAGTTCTCATGCGTACATTGTTTGAAAGATTGGTGCATATGTCCTTGAAACAGAACGATAAACGAGGCCAAGGTGAGTAAAACGTGCAGTTCGCGATGCAAATAATCCCGATCTAAAGATCAGGACTATTTGCATCGCCGACTCCATTATTAAGCAACTGCAGTCACTATTAAGCAAGTCACGCTTCCATAGTACCGATGGCTCGCATCTGCACAAAGATCAATGAAAAGTCGCTGGCACAGACGACGATTTGCAATACGTTTGAGCCTGAATCTCTCATTCAAAGAAAATGCCGCAACATGCGCGTTCCCACTGTAACAGTACGCCTGTTAAAATGTATCTTTACTGAAGTATATCACCAGTATGCACAGAAATCATTCCGTAAGCTTTCCAAATCATTCTTAAAGAACTTATGCATTTGCGTTATGAATTACGCATCATGTTGTCGTACACCTCGGAATACACCTCAGGCGTACACAGAAGGTCAAACGTCGGTTCCCATAGCCGTATGCGGTGGTACATATAAGGTACACATTATTGTTTATCCACATTCCCTATACATTTCATTTAAAAAGTAATTATCATTGGTATAAATAACCTGACTCATACGGCTTCCTGGTGAAGGCTGACTTGCTTCTTCTTCTTCGACATCTACGAATCACTGTAAAAAGCATCTATCACCTTCGTTACCATAACAGAAAGACAATCACCAATGCACAGCCATCAATGTAAAGCCCGTCACCAACACACACATGAACGTGCGCACGCACAGAAAGAGAGAGAGAAAGCAAAGAACCAGAGAGAAAGAAAATAAATAGCGTCAAGGGTTGTTCCGGCGTAGCAGTAAAAAAAAAAAAAACTGTCCGCGCGTAATTGACTGTAGGCTTGACGTGCACAGGTTGCACCAAATAGAGTGAACCAAGTTCCCTTGAAATGTTTGTGACCTTGGTGATTGCGCTAGCGTTCAGAAAACCGAAAGCACAAGACCGGCCAAGGTCTCAAGGGGGCTATGCGCAGGGGGCATCCCGCATGTCTTCACGATTCGAACGAATTGAAGGAGGCAACGCCTTAATCGCTTCGGTCTTTTCTGCTGCACGGTCGCTGCCCTTGTTCCGTCGCGTGAAAGAGATTGCCAGCGTTTAAGGGGCACGCATGCTGGCATATGGTCCACTGTTGAGCGAGAACAGAACACGTCTCTGTTGGCCGCCGTAAGCGTAGCGGTCAATGGAAGTGAATTCGCTTTACAAGGCATGTATTGCGAACGAGGACCGACGCCCAAGGAAAGTGTCTGAGTGAGGAACAGAAAAGGAGGGAGAAAAATAAAATGCAACAAGGACAGTATGCTTGCGTGAACATAGGGCTGACTTTGCCAAGCGATGTGCTAGTTTTGACTGAACGGAAAGCCTTCGTATGTTCCGCAATCAAAGGGCGCTGAATGCACCAGCGTGACGCGTTAGTTGGGCACCGTTGCTTGCACTGTAGTCATAAGCTTTGCATATTCCAGCTGTAAACTTCAGGCCACGAGTTGATTGCCTCTTTGCGAATTCTGCCGCAAGAGCTCCACGAGTACAGTTCCGTTGGGGCTGTTATTGAAACACACATAACGCGCAACGCCTTTATGTCCAGGCTACATACAAAGCTTCAGAGTCGGTAGGGCGTGTCGTTTGTTGTAACAGTCGAGAGGGCAGCTGTGTCCCCCCCCCCCCCCGCCCCCCCGCCGCGACACCTACGCACTGCTGTTCGTTCGAGGAACATTTCGCTAGCAAGGTGTTTTGCATGCATCCTGAAAGTCCTTGAAATCGGGCCCCACATTTTGTCAGTTGTGCTTGCACAGACAGACCAGTTTTTGGGTCTCCAACCTTTCTTCGGTTTCCTACGTGCATTTCATGCAGCCCACAACCCGCAGAGCCCAAAATCCCTTTCACAACGAAGCAATCCCCAACACATTATTCCAAGTTTTCCTGAGAAGGTTTCAATTTTTTTCAAAGCATCGCCTGTGGCAGACTGCCCAATTCTAGTCCTTGAGCTGGTCTACTCGAATAGGTGGGCATTATTTGAACGATAAATCAAAATATAAATAAACTAATTAACAAAATATTACTGATTAATATTTTAACGGATTATCTTAGTGCACATACTGCAATTTACAAATTGACCTGCGAGGAATGTCTACTTGAAAAGAATTCTGTGGATGACGCCATTTTCAAGACATGTGGCCTCAAGCTCGCATTAAAATTGCATAGTCGTTCCAGTTACTATTTAACAAAACACCGTTTTATGCATTGAAACACGGCAATAACGGGACCGCCAGTATATTTCTTCGCAAAGTTCAGGAAATAATATCTCGAAGCTGGCGTCAACCTCAGAATTGGTTCCACTTGAATCAGCCTTGCGACCATCCTAGCTACAATTTGTAAATTGCAGTATGTGCCGTAAGGCAATTAGCGACAATGATAATTCGCGATTTTTCATTAATTAGTCAATTATGCTTTGGATTTCTCCTGCAAATATTGTGCCCTTGTTTGAGCAATACAGCTCAAGGATTAGAATTGTACTATATGCCACACAAGATGTTTTGAAAATTACTTAGTCGTCACACACACATCCGGTATAAGCTACGTTGAGTTTGATGCCTCAAAATGGCTACGAAAAAATTGGCAGTAGCTTAGTTCGGCTATGCTAGGATATACGTAGCTAAAGCTAAGGCATAACATGATTAGCCTTGGTTAATCTTGATTGCAAGTCCAAGTTAGTCTGGTTGTCTAGCTATGTTGCGGCGTTTAGCCAGTCGTTCAGCGCGCTGTTCGTCTGTTTCCTGGGCGATTCGTTTCCTCTTCATCTCGTTCCGGTGTCGATTCCAGGCCTCCTCCTGCTTATCAGAATTGTCGCCGTCCATACTGGCGCTTCAAATGTGGTTGCGGGGCACGTGAGCTCTTCTTTTAAATCCTCCGACATGTTATCAGGCATGCGACGCAGCTGGCGAAGCGAGCGGAGGGGAACGCATCGACGAGGAACGCGGTGTGACGTCATGTGCCTCCTCGGAGCACGGCCACGGCGAAATCGCAAGTTCGCGACCAGTAAAGCTTTCGCTTTCAAAATTTAAAAAATCACGGCAATGCTAATGCAAAGTCCATAGTTGCGTTTCTGACATGTACTGAAGTTTACACCTGGGGATTCTTCAACAAACCAAGCGGTAATTATTTACTTTAATAATTAGGCTAAAAGATTAAAATACAACTTTATCGTTCTTGTACAAATCTACTCTCCCAGGTATGGAATAAAGGTGAATAATTTGTTTCAATTGCTCTTGATGTGTAATTGTGTTTGGCCATTACAGGGTTAACTTTCTGCATCGAATAGCTTCAAATGCAGCACACTCCGCTCAAGAACTCTCCAGTTAAGCTAAGATAATTTGCCACAGGTGTGGTGTTGTCTGTGGTCCGAGCTGCGCTCCGCTCAAAAGCGTTATCACCAGGATTGGCCACTAGGAAGCAGTGGTTCATAAGAGAATAGAATCGAGCGAAATGATTCTTTGTATCACGCCGACTCAGATGTTGGGAACAATAAACGATCATAGCCATGTTGTCAAGATTACTTGCGAATAGTTGTTCCAGCCATGCACAGTCTACAAATAAGTCGCAGGCCTGTGCGGCATACCCAGCACAGTCAGAGCGTAAGCTGGAGGAGCCGCTCCATAGGAGCTCCATTTTCGGCAGTACACACTAGAGGGTCGTCGCGGCGAAGTCTTTTGCATCGTTTTCACGAGAACGATCCGAACTGTCCAGCCGGTGTCGACGGCGAGCTACGGCTTGCGCTGCCCTCTGCACAGCGGTCTGCTGAGCCGGACGTTGCCTGAATGTAGCCGCGCGAGTAGCTCTGCGATTCGCTTCTTTGGGAGCGGTCCGTACCTTGCGAGGAGGCGCCATAAAGTGTACCGAAGAGTAAATACAGGTATCGAGACTACACGGCGCGATGCGATGCTGTTGATGCTGCTGCTGATTTTTGGAATCCCCTTTGATACGAGGTGGTTACTCTATTACAAGGTTGCAAATAGTTACGTACCCTGCTTGAGTTAACCAGGTCCAGCTGCATGCAACATGCAAGTGCTGCATGTCGGGACAACTGGTGGAATGCAACGCAACTGCAATGCAAAGTTTGCACGTATTGACGCTACGCGGCACGCGTGTCACATCGCCTGACAAGTGGCAGAATTTGATGCTGATTATGCAGATGATGATTTATTGGCATCCCCTTTGCAACACGGCTGTGACAGTCACCTAGCCTGCTTGGTATAATAAGGTATGCTATACAAGTTTTCATTCTATAGCATTTTTGTATACATCTCCTTAATCTTCTTTTTATTCCTCCAGACAATCCATTCGTTCCTTGGCCAATCCCGCATAGTGGGTATAGGAGCCACTTAGTTGATAGAAAACAAACTACATTGTACCGCTACCTATGCAAGTGCTACATGGCGAGCCGCCTGGTGTAATATTTGGCAACCGCAATGCAAAGCGTGCACATATCGACGCTACGCAGCGCGCATCTCACATCGCGTGACAAGGGGCACGATAGGATGGTAATGATGGTGTTGATTATTATTATGGTGATTTATTAGCATGCCTTTTGAAACGGGGCGGTGACAAAGCCACACGGCCTGATTGATTTAATCGGGTATGCCGTACATGTTTTTCATCCTAGCATTTTTATGCCTCTCCGCAATCTTCTTTTACTGCGATAGTAATTATGAACACCCCAGGAGCAATTCTGCCGTCGGCGTTGGTGTCGCCGTGAGGTTCCGTATAAAATCCAAGGGCGATAAAATCGTCCCCCTGCGCTGTATACTGTATGTGCGAGTGAAAGCCTTCAAAGGTGAACCGGCGATTGCGGCTCAATCTCGCGCACGCAAGGGAGGAAAGCGCGGAGAGGAAGCGCGCCGTTTTTTATCGCGCGCAAGGCTCTGGGGAAGGGGAGGGAGGGGGGCGTTCTACTCCGGGCCGCAGTATCTTGAAAGCCATCTGCGACGGGGACAGAGACCACCCCGCGCTGTGTTTTGGAGGCTTAGTTCGCGTTGATGCGAGACGCAGCACGAAGGCGAATTCGCTCGTTGCTGCTGCCGCGATTCACCACTCCAGAGTTTTGACAGCGAGTTTCTGCGGTCATCGAGCGAGATGCGTTCATATTTACTTGTGTGCTCGTGACACCATGCTAGTTTATTTAGTCGGTATACCTCAGTTTACAAGCTTGTACGGCAGATAAAGCTACTTTCCTTACTTCGTATAGCTGCCCACTAATTTGCTGCCGCAATCGATGCTTCGCTTTTCGGGCGAAATTGCGACTGTTATTTTTTTTCCCTCAAGTCAAACCAACCATTTCTTGGCCAATCCTCCATATTAGGCAGGAGCTTGGCGATAGCTGTAGCGGACACCGGCGGCGACGCACAATATCGCCAACTGAAGTGGCCATTGAAATTAGCCCATAGCAGCTTACGCTGTAAAAAGAAATTGGAATCGTCGTGCGGTCGTGGCAACTTTAAAAAGCAACACCAGATCATTAAAAAAAAAAGTCACAGGCCTGTGCGGTACACGCAGCACAGTCACAGCGTAAGCTGGAGGAGTGGCTATAGGAGGTCCATTCTATAGGCACTACGCACTATAGGGTCTTCTCGGTGAAGTCTTTTCGCGTCATTTTCAAGAGAACAATCTGTGCTGTCCGCCCGGCGTCAACAGCGAGCTTCGACTTCTGCTGCGCCTTGTCCTGGTCTCTGCACAGTGGTCTACTGAGCCCGATGTTCCTTGGAGCCCGATTCCGTCCGTGTAGTAGGTACTACTACACGGACGCAGCTGCGTAGGCAGAGGCGACCGGGCAATGCTACCAAAATAAGTTCGCTCTGGCAGTCGTGAACGCGATCTGCCAGCAGCAAATAACCGCGTCGGCCATGGCGGGATCCCCCACCTCGGCCGCAATGTTAGCAGTGGTGATCGCCCTCGCTCACGCGGAGCGTTCGCAAAGGGACTCGGTTGCGGTCACGAACTCCCGGGAGACATGTCGCATGTTTCTCAAGGGGCACGTGACTGCGGCTAGCTTCGCGATAATTCCCAAATCTTTAGACCGCCGTCATTGCCTACTCTGGTGCACGGGGCACGTGGGGGTACAAGGGAACGAACAGGCTAACGCGTTAGCTCGAGGGTGTACCAACCGAGCGACGGCGTCCTCTCCTAACCCCGACCACTCGCACTATCCCTCTCAAAATCCCTTCAATTTAAATGACAAACACATCCTTGTTCATCAGCGCGGAGTCTGCAGAAAATACCCGCCGCCTCACCCACAACTTAGCGGGAAAGAGGCCGCCGATTGGCGCAAAATACAGACCGGCGTATTCCCCAATCTAAAATTGCTAACGGCCATGTATCCCACTCGTTCTAGGGCCAACTTGGTGCGGTGGCACACCCACCCTAATACATGTAACCTGGGAGTGCACTACGCACCCTCAGTGGCCAAATAGCAAAGGCACAATGGAACTGTGGGAGGCACAGCTCACCCGTTCCGAGTTGGCAGGACAAAGGTCCTTAATTAGCCACGTAAGGCAGGCGGCAAACGCCAGTGGCGCCCTGGACTGGGGGGTTAAAATCTATTCCTGTCAAGTGAAGTTATCTCTCTCTCTCTCTCTCTCTCTCTCTGTATATATATATATATATATATATATATATATATATATATATATATAATGTTATGTTATAATGACCAGATGTTATACTTGGTCTAATTGTATGCAACCGGAGTGCGAAACGTGCACGTATGGACGCTACGGGGCGCATTTATATGGCACTTTTCCACTGGATGCCATAAGGAAAACAATAAAGCGCTGGCTTGGCCCAGTGGCAAGGCAGCCCACTCCCACGCAGCGGGCACGTGTTCGATCCCGGTTGGAACTGGTGGGTATTTTTTTTTTTCTATCTCTCTCTCTCATTCCAGTCAATAGCTGCTACGGACATCGGACATCGGCGGCGGCGGCGCCTCCGCCGCCGCTCATTCAACGGCTGTTGGAATGAGCGCATAACAGCTTACGCTGTAAAAACGCACTGCAACGGGTGTGAAACCTTCGGAACCTTCATGTAAGAAAACTGAAGCTCTTGCCAACCCCACCAGAAGAGCGCCTTGCTTATGCTTTCTTCAATACTCGGATATAAACCGCAACGTTGAAGAAACAACGAATCTGTGAGGAATGAAGATACCTCGGAACAGAAGCACTAAAAATTCAAACAAGCGCACAAGGGTCCACTAAAACGAGTCCAGTCGGTCCGTTTAGAGCCCGTAAACACTGAGAACACAAGGGGCGCATCTCCGAAAGATTCATTTAATTCGATGCGGTGTTGTACCGTTTCTGTCACAAATTTTACTGCACCAGTGCGACACAAACCTGCTAAGTGGCAGGTTAAAGCAAATCCTTAAAGTTAGAAATAATATTGCTTGTATAAAATGGTGTCTATACATTTTATAAGCATTCTCTGGAGGAGGTAACTGGGCACGGCCTTGGTGCCTTTCCTTCTTCGTCTCTCTCTCTCTCTTTGAAACGTGCCTCAGAAGAACATGACATCTCCTCGTTTTATGAAAGAGTAATCTATTGCTTCAAAAAGCGAATACAAGTGGTACCTTGTCGACTACGAAAGGAAACATCCATTTCCTCGAACCACGATTTATCTGAAAGGGTTGCCGAATGCCATTTGACGAATAACTGTTTTATCTCAATAGTGATGATCAGTCGGCTGAAGTAAATCCATCTCAAGGTTTCGATAGAGCTGTCACAAAGCTCAATGTGCCGACAAGGAACACAACTATGTGTCAATAGGCCTGTTAGTAACTGCTTATATACAGTCAATATGCATGATGAATATAGTACTCAGACATCTTACCATTTTGTCAACACACACTGTACCATAAGTTAAATCCACACCAGAAGCTACGATAAGCTAAAACCTCAGAGCATCACAAAAAGAAAAGAAGAAAATAATAATTTTTTTTTTTTGCTCTTTTAGACTTCAGTCATTGGGGGAAGGAGGGGGGGATGCAACCTTGTTTAGTGGTCATGGGGAACGAGAGAAAAAAATCGAGCACTGATTTAATTAGGAAGGCACCGCTCGAACGAGTTTTTCCGGGTTATTGCTCAGAACACCGTGCATTTGCGCAGTAAATCTCGCGCCAGTTGAGAAGCGTAATCCGTGATTTAATATCCTGCAAATGGTCAGCGTCCACAAATCTACACTTATTTCTTTTACTTCAACGTGCACGTGTGCGCCGTTTGCATAGATGCATGCACACTGCCGAGTTCAAAGACATTCTTGTATTTCAATGGCAGGCGCAGGAGTGCAGCCAAACACTATAGGATACGCACGCGTATTTCCCTCGACAAGGTTCTCTCGATCGGCTCCCATATAATTACAGCCCGTCAGATGAGAGCATGCCATTTACAATCGGAATGCACGTCCGCAGCATTCGAAGCTTCCGCGCCACCGTTACGTCTAGTGGGAGGTCCCTTACGTAACACAGGCAGGCGCGAAACAAGGAAAACGTTCGCGCTCAGATAACAGGACGATGCGTCGAGCTGTCACAGTTCTCCGCCTCCCCTTCAGGTGCTGCGTGCCCCCCCCCCTCCCCCCATCTCCTCGCTGTTATCTTCGGTCTAATCCAAGAGCCTCGTCAAGCATTTGTTTTCTTGGCTGCCCCGTTATCAGAGCATGCGGACGCGAGAATCCGGAGGGCTGGCCCGTGGCCCCTTCGGGTATAGAGTGGTGCGGCTAACGTGGACATCATATACGGCCGGAAACCAGGTACATCCGGCCCGAAAGCTCCTCGGCTCTTTACAGATGACGCGCCGTAATCGTGAGCGTTCTGACGGAAGCCGAAACCGCAAAGTGCGTCGCCCGGGAAGGTTCGAGGAAGAGTGAACCGTCCATCGAAGCCACATGATAGAAAAAAAAAAAAAAAGAAAAGAAACGTCCTGCCATAAAGCCGTTGTCTTCGCTACACAGTCGGGTTTCCTGTTTGGGCGTGACTTTACCGCTGCTCTCGAAGACGAACAAGCAGCCTCGACATTCTCCCCGTGAGCGCCACGTCCCATGGACAGATGTACCGCTGCGTGGCACATCCCCATTACGGAGTGGGCAGCGTTCAATCAGAGAATCTAATTTCCCTCACCGCAAGTAGCTACAGCCGCGTGCGGTGCTCTTAAGGTTCGCGTCCGAGAATGCCCTTTCGCGGGCGCTTTCCGGCGCTTTCCGCATGCGGCAGTAACCTCGCTTTCGATGCTATTCACCCCACGGCACGTCGAGCGTCGCGGGGATCCATCTTGCGCTTCTTCTTCCATTGTGGCGGACGGAGAAAACGCGAGTTGGTATGGTGGGTGGAGGCTTTGAAGCCAAAGGGGAGGGCGTTTAGACGTCGCTTATGAAGTAGCCGGGCCGGCTGTCAGGAAAAAAAAGAACCCGCGAATGCGCACTGACGCCGACGCTGCCTGTCTTGCGCGCGGGAATGACCGCAACACTCTGGCGCGGTATATACATCGGAGAGAGAGAAGAGAGAGTTGCAAAGGCAAGAGGCGCGCTCGCGGCGACAACAAGAAACACTTTCGTTCGGCGCCCCGTTTAATAATGGTCCCGTCTGTGAGACGTCCGGACGTACAGTGTGGAGGCAAAGGCGGCAGCGGTCTGCGTGAGGGTTGAAGGGTGAAGGCAGAGCATTAATTCGAAAGGCGGCGGCAAGCGGCTCGCTCCCGGTCGAACCGCAACACGCCGCGCGCGAGCTACTGGGATATGCCGAGGGGAGGAAAGAAAGAAAGCTCTCCGGGGCGAGGCAACGAACAGTCCAGCGCCGCCGCGTCGCCCCGCCGGCGCCGATCCATCACCGTGCGGTTAATTTCTTGTTAAAGCTCTCGGGACGACGACGATAGGGTTAATTTCTTCATCGGAATGATGGGAGTGGGCTCGGCCGTCTCGTCCCCTCCCTCCCGCTTAATCGGCGATCTGTCTTCATATCGAAAATTGTGCTGCAACACGCCGCGAAGGCACCGCTATTCGGCTCAGCGGCGCGAGCACGCGCGCATTCTCCGCAATGATTGCCGTTGCCGTACTTCGTTTTGATTCGCCTCCACGAGGCTTCCCTTCGCAGGGTGTCGAACCCACCTCCCTTCCGGGGACTTTCTCTTCCATTGCATTTCCGCGATACGCTGATTGGGGTGTGGGTACGATGTTGGCGGCTTAACGCGCCCAACTGGCAGGCGAGCTCGGGCGTCGACCCCGGATCGAAATGTCGAGGAACGCGTTCTCCGAAGGAAGCTGTATACGCTTGCAGCTGGGCGCGAATCATTTCAAACGGGAAGGAACCGTCCCCCGCTTTCACACTAGCGGAACGCTGCGCGGAGACGAACTCGTCGTGGCTGTATCGATCAAAGTCAGGGGTCGTAAGCGATCGCTAAAAGGAGCGATGGGGCGCAGTGACCGGCGCCACCTGAGTTCGTTACGTAGTGCCGTCACTGGCAATGCGTTCGGCAGCCGGCGTAAGAGTGCGCGGGCGCACGGAAGTCGTAATCGTTCGTTGAACTGCGAGTGTGATGAACAAAAGGCGACAGCACCGACACTGTTGCTTGAAACGAGAGGCACGTTTTCACTTTGGCTGCTGGAATGCATCTGCAGAGGTCGTCCACCGCGAAGGGGAACACCCCCATTTTGGATGGCATGGCCGCGGTGTGAGTTTGTATATGCCCCGCGAATCACGCTGACTCCTGGAATGGGCCCTGCACCTTACCTGTGAGAGGCTGATTCCGCGTCGGACTCGTGCAGAAAGAAACCGTAAGCAGAAATTACGCGATATAAAACGTCACAACACGGCTTATATGCATATACATACCATGAAAGTGACGTGCATCATAAATAAGCAACGAAAATCGCCGCGGACCAGCTTGGTAATGGAGTGAGCGGCTCAAGCATGTACCGGTGTTGCACCGACGGGGAGTTAGCGCACGCACCTTGGAGCCGTGTACTTTGTAACGTTTGCA
This sequence comes from Dermacentor variabilis, assembly GCF_050947875.1. NCBI lineage: Eukaryota > Metazoa > Arthropoda > Arachnida > Ixodida > Ixodidae > Dermacentor > Dermacentor variabilis. The sequence goes on along the minus strand of NC_134571.1, from coordinate 147,625,182 downwards.
GGTGGAGGTTTTGTGACGTGCTTTAGTGGGATTTAGGTGTCTGCACCACGGACTGATTTCGCGCTTCGACAGGGCTTGTGAGAGAATAAAAGCCTAACGCTTGCAATGATTGCTTCACCATTCAGCACCTGACTCCATGAATGGTGTCGTTCCATGTCATTCTTTGCAATTAGGTGAACGCATATAGTTTCAGAGCTATGTATGTAGTTGCAAGTGTTGTACACGTACTTGCATAGAGCTAGTTCATCGGCTCCACCAATAAAAGTTGTTCAGCAGTAGCTTGAAGACAATCGTAGTTTCTTAAATTATTTATTTGGGCAATCACTGCCACTCAAATGTGGGTTAGGAAGATAACACTATTATCTGCCTAATGTATACATATTGTCCATCATGAAATCTCGTAATGTAGTCAAAACGTTCAAAGTTTGAAGTTCAAAGTTCAAAGCTTGAATATCAATCAAGCGCTCTCTGTGACAGTGAATCAGCCATATATCTATTTAACGATACGAGTCCTGGTCGCAAGATTTGACTTCCAGGACCAGGCGATACAAAAGAATGAGACACAGCGTGTAAGATAAGACGTCAGACTACAAGCCACATGTGTTTTATTGATGGCTACAAACTCGTCACATTGCATTACTGAGTGACAATATGCACTACAAGGGGAAGCTGATCTCTCCTGCTCGAATCTCTAAAGTCTACAGGCCTACACAAGAGATATTGAGAACGTAGCGTAATACCGCTAGCTTGTGCAGGTGCTTTACTTGGTTGGTGCTCCTGTCCTCTCTTTTTTTTTTCTTGGTATCGCCACACCCATTCATCTGTGCAAATCAGAACATTTACTCCATACTTCTATCTCTCTCTCTCTTTTATATACATTCGCATAGTCTTTAGTAAACAGAGGGGCGCAAAGAACGCTTGGGTTGGGTCTTGAGCCTGTTCACGAGAGCCTAAGCGAATGCTTGTATCGGACGTTGCTTTCCGGCTTAAGCTGCAAAGGAAAGACAGTCTTGGTGCATGCTGAACGAACAACGTGCATCTTTAGGCAAAAGCAACTTGAAAGGTATCAGGAATCGATACACTGGAAAGCTATTTCGCAAATCCTTGCGGTATGCCTCTGAGCTTGCACCGTGTACTGATTAGTCGCGCATCGCATTACAGAGAAAAATGAGTGAAGAGCTCTCATCAGTCCTTGTCATTAGTCTTCCTTTGTGTATCAAGTCGACCTTGGGTAATGCAACGGTCCTTAGCCTACTTGATAAGTAGCAATCGGACTCGGCAATTGCCGGCACCTTTCGCAGGGCTATAGGCCCGCCTGCAGCAAATACCACCAAACATCTTCGTCCTCTTCCAGAGCACTCATGCATACCGTTATGGCACAAAGATAGCAAAGCGGTGAAAGCACTTGGCGCATCGCGCCCGGCTCCAAAGTGTCTCAGGCCTCCTTCACTCTCCAAAAAGAGATCACACATTAAGCAGGTGTTTCCTAAAACGTTTACTAGGCCGCCCTTTGTCCTCATTCTTGTTTTGTTTGTGTAATTTCTTTCCTCGACGTGCGCCGTCTTGCTTATGGTTTAACCGAAGGCTGACAAAATATGGGGGAAAACGGGTCAGGTTGCTTCTTTGAGTTTCTGCTTGAAAGTCAGCTGAGAAAAGGGCGCGATTTAAACTGCAGGCATGATTTGGCAGAAGTGTTTGCAATCAAATGCGCAGGAATTGCCTGTAAATTCAACGCTGTAGAGCAGGTGCACAGGCGTAAGTGGAAAGTCTTGAACCTCACATCCGCTGACCTATCAAGGTCGCATGTCTGCTCGCCTCCACACGCCATATAGAGGCCGTGCTCGTGAGTGTCATAAAGGTCACCGAAACGACGACAGAGCTGACCTTCAACAAAAGTCAGCTAGATTGAGCCGGAACGGGGAAGGTTCACTGCATACAGACCGCGAGGGGAACAAGTAGGCCGTCGTGGGCTCGCGTGTATTGTTATGCAAGCGTCCGAGCTCGTTACTGCAGCTATAGGCGGCGTACCAGATGTTAAAAACTGGCCTCAATGGGAACGGCAACAACTACACTCAGCTCCGTGCCCAAAGACCCGAGGGACGTTTTCTTTTCAGAAGTGCACGCGTACGCGAAGAACGACAACAGTTACTTCCAAATGGCGTTTTGCCTACAGCCAAGGCTCGACAGGTGAAGTGAGGGGGAAGAAAAGACGGCGTCTACCCTTTCCGCGCGTGCGACACTTGTCGCCCCCTGCGAAATCCGAGCACGAACGAGCAGCTCGCAAAGCAGGCTACGCCGGCGCACGTGAGCGGCTGCGTTTACCTTGGCGTGGCCGACCGCGCCGACCTCGCGGCGCGTGTCGAACGACGTCGTTACTCCGGGGAGGCAGCGAACAAGAAAGCGACAACGTTGCCGCGATTAGCCAGAAATGCCGAACGCGCGCTGGGAAGGTTCGCATAACGGCCGCCAACGAGGGAACGCGCATGCGTGCCCTCTCACTAATGGTCGGCAGCGATGAACCGAAGCTCCGCGCGCTTATTAAGGGGCAGTGGCTGCTTCAGTGCATAGAGCCCCGCACCGGCCTGGCTGTTTGGCCCGCCGGGGCTGGGCGGAAAACACTAGGGACTATAAACGTTTATAGGAAACGCTTCAAATTATATCAGGCGAGCAGCAAGCAAAAGCAGCTGAAACTTCAAAAGACGCAACTTAGGGACGAAAATAGTAAAGGCAAGGTACGCTGCCGCACCACATATAGGACCTGCCGGTCCACATATAGGATATTGCGCTTGCAGTGAAGATGGAAGCCATCAATGTGTACTTCAGGGACGATAAAGCAATCCTCAATGTAGTGCAACAAAAAACAAGTGCTAAAATAGCGCGATTGCAACACAATAATCTTATCAAGAGCGGTAGGATAGTGCAGTATAGCAAAGACGGAAACAAACAAATCGTGTAAACGGCAGTTTTTATACCACCTTATTGTTTTATTTTTGCATGCAGAAAGTTGGCGTTTACAGAAACAAAGGACACTAAGAATTTCAACCATTTTTTTTTTATTTACTAAGGTGATCAAGAGCCGATTTTTACAACTTCTCACTTTAGCTTCTCTCCGAATGTCTTTGGTCTATACAGCACACCCGCGTGTGCTCGAACGGCCGACATTGCGCTGCCCGGACCCGTGCGGCTTCAAGTCCGCGCCCGTTCCGGGCGTGAGAGCACCAGAACTGTGTCAGGGCCACGTTTCCCATTAAATGCTTTATCTGGCCAAGCCCGTGCCGGGCAGGACTCGGGCTTTCGGATAAGCCTGGGTTCTTGCAGTGCAGTAGCACATAAGCTTCTTTCGTGCGCGAGAGACAGGAAACCGTGTAATTGTCCAATAAAATAAAGTTGAAGCCTACAGTCTACGGCCTCGCTGGCGTTATTCCATAGAGCTGCACTGATAAATTGCGCTAGCTGAGCTTAATCCGAATAAGTAGTAAGTCACTCATATAGTGTAAGTAGAGGACGTGAATTAAACGGGAAGTCTACAGGTGTTATTAAAGGAAATATAATTTCCAATTGCGCAGTAGTTGCGCTCGTCTACTATTGATTGCGGCATGCGCCCACACCACCAGATTTGCGACTACGCGATTAATATATCTCGACGATTTCCCTGGCTCCGAACTAACTTACAGCGACGATAGTTGCTCTCCCGGAATGATCTGAGCGACCCCGTTTTAGTGCGAAACTGCTGGAATCTTGTGCAAGCTCGCTCAACTCTTTCCAACGACGACGGTGCGACAAAGACGCATCGTTGTTTGCTTAGCGACAAATACAGAGAAGAGTTGTCATTGCAAGAAAAATGGATGAAAATGACTGCTGCGCTCAAAGCTGTGGAGCAAATGACTTCCAACCGTCCGTCCGTGCATCCAACTAAAACATCCATCCATCCATCCATCCATCCATCCATCCATCCATCCATCCATCCATCCATCCATCCATCCATCCATCCATGCAGATTTCCCTTTGTTCTTATTATGAAGCTTCGTGACGAGAAGGAGGAAGGCCACACAGTACAAAGACTGTAGTGGAACCACAGGAGAGAAAGAGAGATGAAATAAAGGAGAAAGGCAGCAAGGGTTACCCAGAAGAGAATAACCTGGTTTGCTACCCTACACAAGGAGACGAGGAGGAGAAAGTAAGACGATAAGGTAGAAATATAGAGAGCGACTGAGTACAGGCACAAGACGACCAATCAGAGTACATGATCGCGCGTGCAGAACAACGAACACCAATTAGGCTTTATTGGCGCAGAGCAAGGACGGCATCACGGCAATGCATAAATGATTATAAATAAATAAAAAGTGACGTTTGTGACACCGAAGCAAATAATCAGAAAGAAATGCTGCCCCCGGTCACAATAATCAAGCCCTCCTGTGCGACCTGTGCAAGCGGCGAACGCACGGCAACTCGCTGACTCCAAGAGAGAACGCTGTGACTGATATTATTTTCTGGCAAACATCTGCGAGTTCAACGTTAAGTAGATGTTCATACGTCGTTTGACCAACTGCAGACCTTTAACGTGTACGCGATGGAGAGTACCCCCACGGGCGTTTTGGCATTTCGCCCCTATCAAAATGCACCCACTGCGTCCGGGATTCATTCCAGCGACATGCCCCACACTACGGGGTGCCTCATAATCATATCGTGCTTTTAGAACGTAAAACCTCAGAATTTGATTATTGTTAATTTTAATTATAACATTTATTATCATTGTTACTGCGGTAGTTGAGAAGTGGGTTTCGCACGCTATTATTTCAAATATTAGAAGAAAGCTTATGGACTAATGATTTTTTTAAAACATAGATAGTCACCTGTATAATTATTCATTTGTAAGCCCATTAAACCAATGTTAAGCTCTAGACTTCCGAGGCTTTTACTCTTTGAAAACAAGATCTTGTTGGCTGACTTCACAAGGGTTTGGCGTATCTGGAATCTGGCTATCTTGTAATCACTTCCAGAAAAACGGTCGGTTAGGTTATTTGTAGATATCGCATGGACGTGCAAATATTATCAAAAGATAGCCCTTTATGCCAAGGACACGTAACTAACTGTACGTGCGAGCCCGTAAATAATTGCAACCAAGGATACAGATTTATTGCGTAATGCCGAGAATCCTGTGCCCACATTGGCTTTCCTCCAGCATCGGGAAGGTAGACGAACGGGTGAGCGCAGGACGCGCGTAGGAAGTTCTCAGGCAGCGTGGGCTCTGCTAAAGTTTTCATTAGGTTGGTGCAGTGTGCTGAAATACACATAGAGTGATAGCTGAATAACACGCCCTTGCGAACGCAAGGTTGATTCTGTGCAACAGGATGGGCAGAGTCCTTTTTGGCATGTTCCCCGTTATCACCACGCTGGCGTCGTCGACTACACAATTCAAAAGCAGCGACGTGGCGTACAAAAGCGGCGGCGGTTATATATATCCTGTCTTGACTAGAGGAGCTGCAACTTTTTACGCAAGCTGACGTTGTTACCGACTCCATCAGAGTAGATTGAGCCATGAGGAAGCGCTGCATGCTAAAATATCCTAGGTACTCATGGAGCAACCCTGCCCCGTCATTCAGCACGGCCAAAGCGGTCTCGCAAGCGCTAGAAAATTCGGCCAGATGATTGGGTCAGCTTGCCGCAGCCACCACTGCCAGTCAGTCTTGGCTCAAGAAACGTGGCTACCGTCGCTTACACGTTGTTACGGTTGGCGTGTAACACCCCGGGCAAAAAGGATACTCAAAAACCATGCCTAGCCGAAACGGAGGTTGGATTCCTAATTTGCTATGGTTGTCTCGAGTCGTTGCCGCTCTGGCAGGCGCTCCGCAGTGATGACAGGCCCTTTTATGTGTGTGCGACCAAGGTAACAACTTTCCGCGAACTGTCCAACTCTACGAGAGAACGCGTTCCGCGAACCAGACAGGATCCCCGGGTTGCCGCCAGCGGAGGCACGTTCGTGAAAACGTCACCTGGGTGAATGGCTCAGCCGCCCATCCCCGACCCGCGGGTTGCCTCCAGCAGAGGCAAGTTCGGGAAAACATCGCCCAGGAAAGTTGGAGCTGCCGAAAAGCAACGAGGGGGACTCAGTGCATGTCACGTGACGTTGACGTGAGCAAGATCCCGCCTACGATTTTAGTGGGCCTATTTAAGGGGCCCCGCAATGTACTTTTGATCATCATTCATTTTCTTCTTCTTATCTTTAACCAGCCATTGAATAAACAGTGCAAGTTTCGCGCTAGAAATCGCCTCGTCCTTGCCTGGTCGACATGGTCTACCGGATATCTGCAGCCTACCCACAACGCCATGCTATCCAATAGTAACGTCGGTTGAGCTTCGAGAAACAGGCGTCGCAGCAACGTACGGCTTTAGACGAGTGACGCACAGCTCACAACGGCGCTGTAGCTCACGACTGTGCAACACGGATGGCTATCAATGTGTGCGCCGTACACATTCCTTTTAACTGCACATAGCTGTTGCAAATAATGTAAACTACAAACGAAGGGCCATCGCGGTCTGTAGCAGAACCCGCGCGGCCGACAAACCTTCTATACGGGCATCCTGTGCTCGCGCGCCCCTCTACCCTTCGCGATGGTGGCGGAAAGTCATGTGGGCTCAGCGGTGTCGGTTTATGCGAGAGGTGTATAATAAAAAAAGGAGTATAACTGGTCGTAAACACTTGGGGCTAATAGAGGGCGCGAAATCTTACTACTAGCGACACCTGTCGAGTATGCGCTAACTTGCAGCTGCACGCGGGGTACGCGGATGTTCCCGCAGGCCCCACGCTTTCTCCGCGCGCGTCGAGTTTGCGTGTTTTTGAAGACAAGATCTTTGCTGAATTTACACAGGCTTGGCATACCTGGAATTTGGCTATCTTGTAACCACTTCCAGAAAAAAAGGAAGAAGGGGTAACGAAGTGTGCCGGCTTACTAAGACAACGTCGAAGTACTTGCACTTGAAATACGATATAAACGGCATACGAAATGAGTTAGTAATTAGTGTGAAATAGTGCCAGAAAGAGACACAACGAATAGATATAATCACCATTTATTCATCGAATCACTTGAACCACCATGTACGTGGACTTATGACTCCTTTACCGTCGACGCTTGCTTGATCTTCTTTCTTTTTTGTCATTCTGTTCTTTCTCCTCTTCTCTTCGCTTCCACGCTGTTTGTGCGAAGAGGAAATCGAAAGCAACGAAGAGGATAACTATACGGTTCAACCCTAATCTGTCACCGTTCTTGTCGTTATGTGGAAAAAAGCATTTTAGAAGCACGATTTAGACATGAATAAAACATTTGTTCTATTTCTAATGTTCTTTATTTGGGAGCCTCCTCCCTTGGACACTGTCATAGAGAAGCTTACTAAGCCGCGTATAAATGTCTGCTTGTTCTTTTTTATTTATTGATAAATTCTTCAGCTGTTATCCTCTGTGTCCATCATTTTACTCTCCCCTTAAATTTCCACGGTATTGAGCAAAAAACTAAACATCATTTCTAATGCCATTTAGCAAATCCCCCACCGCCGTGGGTATGGGAAATCAATAAAGGAAAACCAGATCAAACGAAACGTTGCGAAATTCTCTTCAGCGGCGCAGATGTACCAGGATGCGTGAATGACTCATTGCAGTTATCATCTGCGCGCCTATACATATATATATATATATATATATATATATATGAAGGCATATCCACAATATTTGCGACAGCATAATCGCCACCGTTTGTTTGCGCATGCACAAGTCATCCCCGTCGCAATATTCAGACAAGCACTTCACAATGGGTCAATTTGTACCCTACAGAAAGGCTATTGGCTGGGCACAGTGCGTCTGGGACGCGTTCCGCGCCTTGGAATAGTGGCGCACGATTCCTTCATACTTTCAAAGGTGAATATTTTTCCATATATAGGGCTCTATAACGTAAGATTATTCCATACTTTTCTGTTCCAATTCTGCAATAAGCCCTCCACGATTGGTCAAAAACTTTTCTGGACTACCCCCACTCCACCTGTCTGTCACAAGACGTCATGAAAACCGCGATGGCTCCCCATCTGATAAGACGTGTACACACTTACTATGCATGATTTGACCAAACAAAAGAAAAAGAGTTATTTCTGATTCGACGCCTTTTAGCCATTAGCCCTCGGCTATTGGTCAAAAGTTTTCGTGCTGCGCCCACTTCACCTGCCTGTCGCGTGACGTCACAAAACCACGCAAACTCACCGCGTCAAAGTGACGTGTACGCGTTAAAGATACATTAATATGCCGTACAAAACTGAATTTTCGTCTGAACAGCCACAGGCTGCCCCGTTCCAAATGTAATAAAAGATTGCTGCCGCCGATCGCTCAGGCACTGGCTACTTGTACCTGCCAGAGAGCATGGGTTTATTTGCGTGTAATAAAACTCTTTGCGTAGCCACGTAACTTTGTCGAGCACGTTCGTCACGTTTACGACTTCGTTCTGCCAACCCTTCTTTGCTGAGGATCCGTTTTAGCGTCATTCTTAAGCTTGCGTTGCATGCCACTGCAATTTTCAACCAGCCACCGCAAGCTAAATAAGGGAAAGCGGACCAATCGAAGACGCCGGCGCCACCCTCTTCATCCGGGTATCCATTTCAGGTGCAGTGGCTCGGCCCCATCGAATAACTCTTCACTTGAGCGTGCTCCTCGCCTCTTGTCGGCCAATTAGATATGGATAAGCCGCTCAGCGTAGGCAATGTTATTCGTTTTTCAAGCAAACAAAAGTGACCTCCTATGAGGGAAGCGTTTGATAGGTCTGTTGAGACAACCCTGCGGTTGACCGCCAGACGCTTACGTCGTCGGTTACGCAAGTTTGAGGTCATGAGGTTGGAATAAAAACATATTGGAATAATTTTACGTTATAGGGTCCATGGTTGGAAACCAGTTATAATATGTTCGGATATATAAGCAAGAGCACCATGATGGCCTACTTTTCCCCATTGTTATGGAAATCCGCTGTTCAGATTTAAAAATATAAAGAGTGAGTATATCACGTCAGGAGAGCCTCTTGTGGCGCTCCTTGGCTATTTTATGCTTGGTTTTCGCATCGAATAATTGCGCAAAACAAAGAAAAAAATACACACCGTGACAATTGCTTCACGGAACAGACGTTTTCCTTCTCTTAGAGATTGCCGGATAGCTCGAAACGCTTCGCGATTGTTCACTGCTTTCCTGCTCGTCCGCGCAACAAGTAGAGCGTAAATGTCACCCGCTGTTTACTTACACACCTCGGGTGAAACGTCCCCCGCGTGCACGACCAACCCACTAGAAATCTGAGCTCGCTGAGGCTTGGAAACCATGAAGAACAAAGAAAAGCGACGTCATCACGCACTCGGTCGTGACACTGAGGACGGCGCCATCCAGGAACGCTGCATGGATCGTTAGTCGGCGATGGCAGGTATCGGGTACCGCACCGCGGTCGTCCGGAACGGCTACTATTATGGAAACCGATTCTTGTTGTTGTTTTTCTTTCTCGCTTTTAGCATGTACTGTTGGGGTAGAAAAATATGCGAAGTGCAGTATTTGCGAAAACATTTAAAAATGCATAGTGTCCCGGCTAACTTTAGCCAAGGTTTAAAAGATATGCCGAAGAACTATTGGAGCACACTACCAAATGCACGCTTTTGACAGCTGTATGGAACAAGTCATACTATATATAAATTTTTTTACATTCTGCCTATTTAGTAAAGCTTAATTAACCAACTTCACATCTATTAATATTTGAGAAAGTTCTAGAGTGTCCGACCCCCCCCCCCCCCCCTAATAGAGACCTCCCTGCCCGTTCGGGGAATCAAGGGAAGGAGGAGGCGCACTGGGTAGCCCGTGGTCTAATCAACCGGGAGGTGTGCCCCTCAGACTCGGATCCCATGGATGAGGCACCGACGACATACCACGAGATAACAAACTACTGCAAGCAAAAAAGGCGATTCTACCCGCCTCCACACGCAAGCCTCACGCGAGCGCAAGCCTCGATCCTGCGTGGAATCCAAACTAAGTCGTTCCCCAACCCACATTCGCTGGCCATAATTACCAACAAACAATGGAACCCAATATGTCAAAACTGCACAAATCAAACATTGGCTACCAAAAATCACATTCTCTGGGGGTGCGAGGGCTTACCCCCTCCCAGGTCGCTCCTGTCAGCTCCCTCACAGACAGACGTGGGTGGAGCTGCTCAGAATGCCGGATCAAAAACTACAAAAAGTCCTCGTTGCCTGGGCCAAAATGGTCGCTCCTCGTGAGGGGCCATCCTAGGACTCGGGCCTGCCAGATCTGAGTAGAATCTCAATAAAGTTGTCGCCACCCACCTCATTCAGCATTTCCTAATTTCTTGCTGGTTATGTATTCCTTTTTTTTGCGCATTCAAACGAAAGCCCGCCAAATATAAAAAAAGAAATAGAGCACGTGACTTGCTCGCTTCCGCGCCGCGACTGCGCAAGACGTACCGGACGTGAACGAACCGCGCATTTTAAGTCAGTCTAAGCTGGTGTAGGGCCGTTTCAATATGTGGGAACAGCGTGCCCACGCAGCCCGCAGGCCCCATACCGGGCCGGCAGAGCGTAACGACGGGCCAGCCGCGGCTCGCGCCACTGCCTCGCCCGTTCCTGGTCACATTCTCATATACCAATTTCTATCGTGTCGATCACGGCTGCGCTACCATAAAGAAAAACTAACAAGGCAGGGACAGGGCAGTCTGCATATCCCTATCATGAACCGCTGGGAGAGAAAGCATATCACTGGTGTAATCGCGCGGGCAGCGCCTGCTTCGCTGCCCTAAAGCAGGATTCCAAATATAATTCGAGCTTCTACGTACAATAGCCTATAACGTGCATTTGGTCGCGTGATACTGCTGAGTGCGCTTCGGCATGTTTTTACACTTGGCTTAAAGGTAGCTGGGATAACCCATGTATGCGCATCGGCCACAGTGACTCAGGGTCAATGGCATGCTGCCGACGAGCACGAGAAATGAAAACACGTATTCAACTAATTAACAAAAATCCACTATTCTTCTATTTAATTCCTTATGAGGGTTATTCAATAAGGGTCGTTTGGTCCTAAGATATATATATATATATATATATATATATATATATATATATATATATATATTCGTTTGCAAAAGCCTTTATCGACGGGTTTAGTTTAGTACAAACCTACTTCACGTTTCTCCACAATCACCGTTAACTTCTAAGCACTTTTCGTACTGCTGCACCAGTTTCCTTAGTCCCTCTACATGGAAGTTCGCCGCCTGGAAATTGAACCAGCAAACAATGGTGGTCTTGAGTTCCTCGTTGTCTTCAAACCATTGTCTTGCAAGCCACTGTTTCAAGTGTAAGAAGAGGAAATAGTCGTTTGGTGCAAGGACGCGAATGTAGGGTTCGTGATCAAAAAGTTCCCAACTAAAATCTTTAATCTTCTCCTTGGTTCGGGCAGATGCGTAAGGACAATTGATGCAACACGCGTAAAGACGCGCGTTGTCATGGAGGAGGACAATTCTAGACGGCAGTTTCCCGTCGATTTTTGATCGCACGTCTCAGTTTGACAAGCGTTTCGCAGTATACGGCAGCTGTAACTGTGGTCTCACGTTCCATGAAATCAAGCAAAGGAACGCCCTTTTCGTTTCTGAAAACAGTAGCCATCATGTCGGACTCCAGTAAGGAGATTGCGTGAATTTTTTTGGTTTCGGTGAGGAGTAGTGGCGCCACTGCATTGATTGTTGTTTTGTTTCTGCAGTGGCGTAGGATATTCAAGTCTCGTCACCTGTAACACTGTGCGAAAATAACTCGTCTCCGCCTTGTCGGTAGCAGTGCAACAACACTCGTCTACTTGACATTCTTTGCTGTCTGACTTGGTTGGTAAGGATTTTTGGTACCCACCTTGCACACACTTTGTGATATCCGAGTTATTCAGTTACACTCCTGCAAATTTCAGTGCGCCAAACAATATGAAATTTATCAGCAAGACCACTAACTGTCAGTCGTCGATCTAATCGCACTTCCCTGTCCAGTTGCTAAACAGTTTCATTGGTCTGGATGCTGAGCCTGCCACTTCGCTCTTCATCGTGCACATTTGTGCGGCCATTTTTTAAACTCTGTTCAAAGCTCTGTTTGAACACTGTTTGAACTCTGTTTGAACACTTTTTTTCACGCATCACTGTAGGTCCATAAACTAAGCACAACTCCCCATGAACTTGAGAAGGTGATGATCCTTTTGCATGCAAAAAATCAAATTACAGCCCTGCACTTTACAACAGGAGGGAGCAACGATTATTCGCGGTCATTTTCGTCTGCATTCCCCGACAAGTAGACGACTACTGGGCCGAAACAATAACTTCATTACCCTCACGAAGAATTAACAGATGGCGCTGCACCAATAATTCCTTATTCTGACGTGTAAATATTTAAATGTAAGCAAACGGCTCTTACTTTTTGGATAACCCTCGTACTTTACGGCAAATATCGCTATTTACTAATTGTATCCGGCAGGCTTGCAAAGCGCATTGACTTAGAATGAATTTCCAGAATGTCGCCAGTTTATAGGCATGCACCATTAAACTTGCCATAAAAATGCACTGTTGTTCGAATGAGTTTTTTAAAGACAACGATATTTCATGCGTTGAAGAACAAAAGTAACTGGAAAGCCCATGTATTTCGTTCCACAATTTAGGAAATAATATTTCGAAACCGGTGTCATCCTGGAAATTCATTTCGAGTGGATACGTCTTGCAAGCTCACCGGCTACAATTCGCACGTTGCAATATGTGTCGTAAAGTAATTAAGTGACAACTTAATTAGTGATTTTTTGTTATTTGGTTGACTATGTGTGTCGATTTCTTGTGCTAGTAATGTCCACCTCTTCGAATAATCCTGTTCAAGGAGAAGAACTATGCTATTGGCCAAAGACAATATTGAAAAATTCTATAAAACCCAAGATTGATCGCCCCGTATGTAAACAATGTCATCAGGCAAGTTGGAGTAGTGGGTTAGAGGACCGGAGACAGGAAACGAAGCTCCATAGCGAGTCAACCGTCAAATGCAGAAATATATTTACAAATCAAGGTAAAATAGGAGAAGTTGTTGACCTTTATTTCTTGGCATGGCGCGCACATTTGTACAATAAGAAGCAGTGATATGACGTATTAGAAATTATTTGGTATAGGAATAATTAGTTAGTAATTAGTTTCCTGAACTATCTGCAAGTTCGCGGACAGGAACCTCTGTCAGGTACTTCTTGTCATTTGTCTAGGCCTCCACTAGCAACTTCAGAAGTTTCAAAGAAATAAATTTAATTCAAGTTCATTCCAATCCACAATGAGAACTCCCTCCAGGATATCAAAGATGCTACTCCAGGTTGTGCGTTCAGCTCTCTCTGCTTAACTCTGACTTTTGAGTAATCAAACAGAGCGTAGCATATAAGATACGTTAGACATTACGGTGCCCGACCGTGGAACTATCAGTTCAAACCTGCGATATGCTTTAGAATTTACGACCTACCCAGTGTTCCACTCGCTTCCGCAGATGTCCGGAGTGAAAGGTAAAACAAGCTGTCGTTGTGTTAGCAATTAAACGAACGACCGCATTCTTCTCATCTCATTACACGAGGCGCATTCTTCTCATCGCCGTTGCCGCCGCCGCTGTCACTGAGTCACGGTATATCAGCGCGCACGCGCGGCCAGAGCGAGGAGCGTTACAAGGTCTCCGAAACGCGCAGCAGCGTTTGGGTGCAGATGCGAAGAAGCCGAGTAAGGAGCACCGTTACGCTCCCCGCTCAGTTGGCTCTTTCGGAGCCGAGGTTATCCGTTGCTGGCATATGTGCGTTGTGTGCGCACCCACGTTAGCGCTCCCGCTGAGCAGCTGCGCGCGTACGCGTACACACCGCCATGCAGACACCGTGGTCTGAGCGGCAAGAACGGGAAACGTCTAGCCGAATCTCTCGCTCCTTTCTTTGGACGCTGCCAGACAGCTTTCCCTTCGATCTCATCTTCGAGCTTCATCAGCTACGTTTTTTACTTGAACCCGACGTGAGGGGGCCCGGAAATCAGCCTGACCGAGCCCAACGGCGTGAACCCGCTTGTACGTGAACTCGCCTCTGACGAACCTTGACAACGACGGCACGCAGCGTCGAGCAGAGAAACCAACGCGTTCGAAAACTTCGAACGCAGCAAGAGCTATGGGTCATGGAGTCTCGTCGTCCCGACGAGGTTGCCCTGCGCAGTGCCTTGTCTATGCCTTGACGCGATAAACCGTTGCCGCTGCCGACGCATAAATCGCGGCGTTACAGTGGTTCCGCGCAAGTAGCGGCGCTGGCTGGCCCGACCCTACAGCGTCTACATCAGGGGAGCAACACAGCAGCGCTGCGTACGTCGTCTCTGCTTTCGTCCTACCCTTCGCGCTGTTTTTACCCTCTTGGTCATGAACCAACCAGACCAATCCATCGCACGTTTACGTCTATGTGCGGACTGCAACCTGGTCGGGCTGGCTCATCCCCAGCGTTTACACGAACTCGACAGGCCCATTTCAGCCTGACAAGCCGACTCGACCCGTCTTCTGTCGGGTTCACGAAAATGGCCCGTTCTATAGTTGCGATCCTTCCGACGCCTCTGGCGTCGCCCCTTATCACGCCAGCCTAACCACAGTTTCCGGGTGCCTTCAGGGCAACGCGAAACCTTGCTATCACTTTCAATGCTTCACTTTCGGGGGAAACTGCAATTATTTTGGAGGCGCCCACCGGCATTACAGCCCACCAACTTTTTACACCGACAAGGACAAGTCCCATGTACAGTACAAGTACGTCGCGAAAACCTATCAGCAGCGTAGCCGAAAACACACCATCAGGTAATAAGGTTTCAGTAGCTTTTGGTAGCTGAGATAAGCGAGGATAGATTGAAAGGTACATGTTTACGGTGATATTCATTGTAAAAACCCGAAACACGTTAGGATAGTCAGAATTTTTGAATGACTACTTCGACAAAAGTCGTAAGGGGACTTTCGGCAAAAATGAAGCTTCTGCAAGATAACAAGCATAATTCCGGTAGCAAATTTAGGCACCGTCCGAGATACAAACGTCGCATCTGCTATCTTCGAATTTAGGGAAGTTGTTCCGAAGATAACCTGCTACTAACACCATTCATCGAAGTTTATATAGCAGCCGAAATTGGCAGTGATCGCTTTCACATTGGGAGGGGGCGGAGATGCTCACACTGTGCTATAGTACACGGAAAGTGTGCTTCGCAGCATGATAGCTTTCGCAGGGTTCACAGAATGCGCAGTTATTATTATTATTATTATTATTATTATTATTATTATTATTATTATTATTATTATTATTATTATTATTATTATTATTATCTTGTTTATTTACGAAACCAATTTTAGTGGTTCTAAATGGTGCGCTTCCACTAAATACGCTCGATTAGAGGGCATTTGCAAGAGTAACCGTAAATAAGTTAACCTAAACATATTGCAATCGATTTTACTGCGGGAATAAGAGGACGCGGCAAGCGAATAATAAGACAGGTCGATTGTCGAAAAGGCTGTTACACATACTGCGATTTTCAGTCAGCGACACAGCGAATTGCATCGCTCAGCGACCGCCGCGACGTCGTGGGCTCTCCGCGACTGGATTCCAACAAGTTGATCGTGCCGTCGCTGAGTCGCAGCGATCGGCGCGCTGTGGGAGGGGCAATGTGTGTGACGAAACAAAGTGCCGTCAAAATAGGCGCTTTCCTGTTTTAGCACGCGTTGGTAGCTCTGTGGAGCAATGTCGCGCGCCAGTTTTAGCTATGTTTTAAGAGGGCGTACCCACCAGCGTTTGCGGCTTACATGCTTCATAAACATTCTTCTTTTCTTCCGCTTACACAATTCGTTTAAGAGGAGAAGCTGCACGCTATCCAGGTCGGGAGAAGGACGCCGCTTCAACATAAGGCACGTACTCACTTGATCGCCACCGTCGTCAACCTCTTCATCGCTACGAATTGCGCCAGCTGCTTATACATGCACACTCAATAGTAGCTTGTTCTTCCGCCAAAACAACTACTCATCCAGGAAAAAAGTTGTGGCTTCCATAGTAACAACGAAACTCGAGTGTACTAAACAGTACCACCCCACCTACGCCGCACAAGCGGCACGCTCATACTTGCGGTGTTGTGCAGCGCCTCACTCACCGTATCTGCAACCCGTCGTAAAGTCTCAACACTTTCAAACGTTAAGAATGGTGTACTTATTCTATTATCGAATAATAACAGGAAAATTTGAATATTTGACTAGTTTCCATGTTACTTTTATTTAACGATGCAGGCATGGATACTTCTTGAGTA
This sequence comes from Dermacentor variabilis, assembly GCF_050947875.1. Taxonomy (NCBI): domain Eukaryota; kingdom Metazoa; phylum Arthropoda; class Arachnida; order Ixodida; family Ixodidae; genus Dermacentor; species Dermacentor variabilis. The sequence continues at coordinate 147,608,824 of NC_134571.1, read as the reverse complement.
GGAGGCAACCCTGCGCTTCGTTGCGACGGAAATCGCGCTGCCGCAAACACATGTGAAAGCTGTCAGCGAAAATCCCTCTGCGACGTGCGCGGCAAAACGATTTTTTTTTTCGCCCCAATCGCGCCATGTGAAACAGCCTAAAGGCGTACACATTGGAGCCCGTGGATTCGTTAAACCGAGTCTGAACACACTGCTTTGTTTGTTAGTTTTTTCCCGTAGCTTTTGGGCAAATCAGTACTGTGACTATCTTTCAGAAAGATCAAGGGGCGGTAGCGTAGTATTTGATTTGCATCAAGGTAGCCTAATTACCGTGTTAACATTCGACCAAGTGCGTGTGGCAGAATTTAGCTTTCGTTGCAGGAGGGCCGATGGCTAGAAAATTTGCACAGGTAATCTGGCGCCATGGGCCTTCGCGTGCTAGGACGATAAGATTACTAATGTTCTATTGAACTGTGCTGCATTTTCAACCTCGAAGGTAAAGCCAAACTCCAATTTTTGGCTGATGCATTCCGTTGTTGTGTAAATATAATAGTAAAGTAAAAGCCCACCACACACTGCTGGGAATTTCACTGTTTATCACTCACCCACACGGACCCTATGGACCAACGTAGGATGTTTCGGTAGATGATTTACGTCAAGTTAGCTTATATTGTAGTCTTCTGAAACGCCTACGTTACCTAAGTTTACCCAAAAGCTCTAGCGACAACTTTAGCGACATTGCAGCACAAATTTAGCCGAAATTTAGAGACTTCCTTGTCTCAAGACCGAGAAAAAGTTATTAAAACACTGCCTGGAGCTAAGTGCGTGCAAGGAGCGAGATCGAAAATTACCAAACATCTATAGCAATCTATAACGTTTCGCACCAGTTCCTGCGCCGCTTTCGTTACTGGGATAGGCACCCGGCAGCATAGCTTCTGAGCCCACGGCGAAAGTCGAAATAAATGGAAAATTCATTCATGAGTAGGAGTGTTCAAATAGCGTAATTTTGGAATCGATTACAAATATTCAGTAAAAGTGAATTTCGATAATCGAATCGAACACTCAATGTTTCTCATTTCTAAATAAAGTGAAATGTAAAGAATGTCGTGTGGAGGCCGTTTAGTAAAATAAGAAAAAGGAGAAGGGTTGCTGTATTGCATGAAAAAAAGAAAGCACTGGCACCAAATGGGACAGGGAGGTTTCATGTGTATGCGTTCATTTTGAAGAAAGGTATGCATGCAAGCGTGTGTGAACGAAATGAAAGCATTCTAACGTGGCCATACGCAGAGTGCAACTTTTGGCCTACTGAAACTTAAGGTAAGGCTTTATATTCAAAATGACGAACTTTTGAATGCCCATGCTGCTCGCATTTCTACTTGCGCACGAAAGACGCGGACGAAGAAAAGGGCTAGGCGACAGGAGCGCACACTCCCGACAGGTACTTTTATGGAAGGAACATTATTTATACACAACATACAAGCGCGTCATGGTAGTATGGCCTGTGTGTACGGACACCTGCATTTTGTCTAGAGAGAGGAGGCAAATTACCGAGAACTGAGTATTTCCACAATGGAAAAATTCGGCAGAACCCATATCACGATGACTGTCGACGGTAATGCGTTTAGTGCTGAATAAATGTAGCGATACAACGTATTGTACCCGTCGAAACTTGTTGTGTATGAGGCTTGCACTGCAGCAGGACTCCACTTTCGTGCTTTGGGATGGATGGATGGATGGATGGATGGATGGATGGATGGATGTTATGAACGTCCCCTTTGGAACGGGGCTGTGGTTTGCGCCACCAAGCTCTTGCTATTATACTGCCTAATGTCCCACCTAGGTTAAACAATAAAAAAAAGAAAAAGAAAACACTATGAAAACCCACAACCAAATTTTCTTATCCCCTATTGGGAACTGTGCTTTTGTACGTCTCCATTTTTTAGCTGTTTCCCTACTTTTCTTCCACCAGTCCTCCAATCGCCTCTTACTAATGCCTACTGCGGACATGTTTACTTTTCCACTGCTCGCGCTGAACCCAAGGGCTTCAAGTAGGCCAGTGGTACCTAAATTGACCGCTGGGTAGACGTATTCACATTCTAATAAAACATGCTCCATCGTTTCCCTAGCTTTACCGCAGCAAGCACATGCTTCTTCTTCCGTCTTATATCTCGCTTTATAAGTGCGTGTTCTGAGGCATCCCGATCTCGCTTCGAAAAGTAATGAGCTTGCCTTTGAGTTATCATAAATTGTTTCTTTCCTGATTTAGTTTTTTACTATTAAGTAGTTACTCATGGCAGGTTTCTTTTCCATTGCCGCCACCCATGAGATTATTTCAGCCTCTCTGACTTTCCGCTTCACCTTGTTTGTTGCTGTGTTGCCCACCCTACAGGCCGCATACTTGATGGTAAGCTTCGTAGTTCTTTTCCTCCACTGTGAATCAATGTTTTTCCTGTCAACCTTTCAACCTTTCACATACCTTTCAACCTTTCCACATACCTTGGAGCACCTCATACCTATTGTGCCCCATAGCGATCTGTATTTCATTATGGCTGCATTTCTCTTCCCCTTCACTGTTATTATTTTTTCCTGTGTTTCCATATATCTATTGCCTTCGTTTATCCATATACCAAGGTATTTATATTCTGTTACCCGAAGTATTTCCTGACCCTGCATCTCGAAGAACACTTAGTGCCATCTATCCGCGGAGCCAAGAAGCCTGCGCGTGGCCTCCGAACTGAACGGCGCAAATGCATATATGAAGGTTTGTATCTAACGCTTTTCCCACCTTCTGGGTCACTGCGCAGTTTGTGGTAAAATTGGTAGCGCACCAGAATGCTTTGACGAGGTAACATTGTTCTAAACCAACCGTCTGACCAACTGGAGTGGCTGAGTATGTGACAATGTGTACATATGTGCCGCTGTTCAACGAATCTATTTCAGGCCGACAAGGGTCAGTGTAGGTGCGGCACTGGGTAGGGCCCGCTGGGAACCTATAATGTAATACTATTCCGATATGGTTTTATTCCAATCTTCTGGCGTCAAATTTACGTAACCACCGACGCAAGCATAGGGCAATCACGCGCAAGGTTGGCTGAACAGAATAATCAAAGGTTGTCCTCGTTCATAGGAGGTCACTTTTGTTTGCTTGAAAAACGAAACCCATTGCCTACACTGAGCGGCTTGTCTTATCTAATTGGCTGACAAGAGGCAAGGAGCACGCTCAAGTGGAGAGGGATTCGATGGGACCGCGCCACTGCACTTAATATCGATAAGCGGATGGAGAGGGGGGGTGCCGGCGTCTGCGATTGGTCCGCTTCCCCTTGCGGTGGCTGGTCGAAAATTGCGGCGGCATGCAACGGAAGCTTAAGAAAGACGCTAAAACGGATCCTCAGCAAAGAGTAGTTGGCAGAACGAGGACGTAAATGTGCTGAAAGGCGCAGCCTGGGGCAATTCAGAAAAAAATTCACTTTTGTTCGGCATATTATTGCATCTTTAACGCGTACACGTCACTTTGACGCGGTGAGATTTCGTGGTTTTGTGACGTCACGTGACAGGCAGGTGAAGTGGGTGCAGCCACAAAGCTTTTGACCAATAGCCTAGGGCTAATGGCGAAAAAACGTCGATTCACAACTAACTATTTTTCTTTTGTTTGGTCAAATCATGCATGATAAGTGTGTACACGTCATATCCGATGGGAAGCTATCGCGGTTTTTTGTGACGTTGCGTGACAGACATGTGAAGTGGGGGTGGTCTAAAAAGGTTTCTGACCAATCGCGGAGGGCTCACTGCATAATTGGAATAGAAAAGTTTGGAATAGTTTCACGTTATAACGCCCCTGTCCTCTGAAACACTTTGACACCGACTTGCAGCACAGGAAATGTGTCACTCGGTCTGTGATGGCCTTGAATGAACCTCTTTGATGCCAACTTTGGTCACTTGGTATGTGCCAGTAGGAGTGCGGCGAACTTCAGTGAACGTCTTTGACGTCAACTTAGGTAAGTAGGTATGGGCACCTGGGAGTGTGCCGCCCTAAATGATAAAAAATTCGCCTGAAACCATTTAAAGATTACTATCGATGATAATGTGTTCAGCATTGAATCAATGTAGCGACACAACGTATTATCATCGTCGAAACGGGTCATGTGGGAGGCATGTGCTGCAGCGGGACTCCTCTTTCTTGCTTCCGCAAGAACACTCCGCGCTCTTAAGCGGCGGCGTCGCCAAGCCTCCGCATGGCGTCCGAGATGCGTGGCGCGCCGGTGCGTGCGAACGCTGAGAAACACGTCACGCGGCAACCGGGCTCCTGTCTCGCGCTTGTTTATAAATACGCTGCGCCATCTAGTGGCGCTGCATCCAGTGGCGCTGCGAGAAACGTAGCGCGCCGGTGCATGCGAACGCTGATAATCGTTTCCTCACTTGCCGCACACCCATACACAGCGACCCAAGTTGGCGAGAGATTAATTGAAGGGCGGAACGTGCCCAGTGCATTCATGGAGCAGTTCGCTAACGCGTTGGCGTGAAAGAAGTTTGTAGCGCCCCACCGACTCCGCAACGCGGGGACGCTAAGGTCGGCGCTCTAAGCCGACGCCTTGGTGCCGGCTGCGAATGACGAGGAAAATAAAGTTGCATGCTCGATGCGCAAGCACGACATGCACAGTATAGAAGGCTGCTACGTTGGTCCCCTTGTACTGGTGCTTCGCTGCGACCCCTCGGTTCCCAACAGTGGCGACTTCAGCTTAAACGATGACCGACCCCAGCAACCTACTGCCCTCAGACAACCTTCCATCTGACCCTACCTCGCGCCTACGAGACGTCGCAGCCCTACAGCTCCCTGTGCATATACGTTCTGGCGCAAGAACCCGCAGGTTTGGATCGCCCAGGTCGAAGCCATCTTCAATCTGCACCACATCATCTCGGAGACTTCTCGGTTTCGTCACTTTGCAATCTGTCTCCTGAAGTGGCTCAAGAGGTGGCGGACGTCATCGCTGCACCTTTGGGCGATGCCCAGTATACCGGCAACTTAAGCAGATTATTTTAGACCGCTGCACTGCGTCTGATGGATGGATGGATAAACTTTATTAAAAGAATAATCAGAAAAACCGCTAATGGGCGGGGCCCTTAGTCCAGGGCTCCGCTGGCTCTTGCCATCTTCTCCGCTCTCTTAATCAGCTTGAGCTGGTCGTCGAGGGCCGAGCTGGACAGCAGTGCCTCCCATTGCTCCCTCGTTATGTTCGTGTCTGGGTGTTCTATGTTGTGTAGTGTGCACTCCCACGTAATGTGGTATAGGGTTGGTGTGGCCCCACACCATGGGCATTCGTCCCTGTAGGCTGTGGGGTGTATCCGATGTAATATGTGTAGGTTCGTGTAAGTGCCTGTCTGGAGCCTACGCCAGGCAGCGGCATCTTCTGTCTTTAGGTTTCGATGGGGTGGTGGATATCGCAAGCGACGCCCTCTGTGGTAGTTCACGATGGTTGAATACTCGAGGTCGACAGGGTCCAGGTCTTCTGCAGCCGGCGTGATGAGTGCTCGGTTACGTACGAATCCTCGAGCTGCTCTGTCGGCTTGCAGGTTGCCCGTGATGCCAGTGTGACCCGGTATCCAGATGATAGTTTGGGTGGCGAAGTCCTCAGAGTCCTCCTTGAGTATTCCGGCTAGGACTTGTGCAGCAGGTCTTCCAATTCTACCCTGTAGGAAGTTGCGGCAGGCCTGCTGGGAATCCGTGAGGATCGTCAATGGTTGATTTGCGTGTAGGCCCTCGCGGATGGCTAACGCGATGGCCAGCTCTTCGGCTTCCGTAATCGTGCAGGGGCGGGTCGATGCCGCGGAGGTAACGTGGCCTCGGTGGTCGCATGCCACTGCAACTGCGCCCTTGTTGTTCGTCCCATACATGGCGGCGTCCGTAAACCTGGCCGTTGTACTGAACCTGAACGCTTTCTCCATGTACTGGGCCCTTGCTCTCCTCCTGCCGGAGTGTAGGTTAGGGTCCATGTTGCGTGGTATCGGGGCAACGTGAAACCTGTCCTGGACGTGACGAGGTATCAAGCAGGTTTCTTGGGTTCGTGTTGTTATTTCTGGGAACCCCAAGGTTCGTAGGACCTGCCGGCCCGTGCGAGTCCGCGCAAGTCTCTGTTGTTGCGAGACGTAATGGGCTTCTGTCAGTTCGCTGAGGGTGTTGTGCAACCCTAGCACCAATAATTTTTCAGTCGATGTACTCATCGGCAGGCGGAGAGCGGTCTTCAAAGCCATCCTCAAAAGTGTGTCGGCCTGCTTTGTCTCGGACTGTGTGAGCTGGTAGTAAGGCAGGCTGTATGTGATTCTGCTCACCACCAGGCTACTGACCAGTCGGAGGGTGTCCCTTTCCTTCATGCCTCTGTTCTTGGATGTTACGCGGGAGATCATGCGTGATACCGCCTTGACACTGGTTTTAAGGAGCGCAAGGGTGTGTGTGGCCCGCTGGTTGGACTGCAGCCACATGCCCAGCACCCTCAGCAATGGCTTCTCTGGTATGAGGCCCCCGTTGAGGCGTACCTCGAGTCTTCTTGTTGGGTCTGTGGGGACTGTGTGGTTACCCCGGCCTCGCCAGACTCGTAGAAGCTCAGATTTCTCGGGGGAGCATTGTAGACCCCGTTGGCTGACGTAATCTTGGATGAGATTTGCTGCAGTTTGCAGCCGTTCTTCTTTTTCAACAAGGGACCCTGTTGTGGTCCAGAGCGTTATATCGTCTGCGTAGATGGCGTGCCGAAGACCTGCTACGTCCTGCAGTTTGCTTGCGAGACCGATCATGGCGACGTTGAACAGCGTGGGAGAGATGACAGCACCTTGTGGTGTGCCCTTGTTGGGAGGGTGGTACACTGGAGTCTGGATCTCTCCCATCTTCAGCTCCGCCGTGCGGTGGCTCAGGAAGCTCTGAACATACTTGTACGTTCGCTCGCCGCAGTTGGTGTTGGCCAGCCCTTCCAGGATTCCTTGGTGGCTGACGTTGTCGAAAGCCCCTTTGATGTCGATTGCTAGGATGACGTGCTCGCCGCTGCGGGAAACGTTAGTGAGGACTTCTTCCTTGATTTGAAGTAGCACATCTTGTGTGGACAAGCCTGCGCGGAAACCGAACATGGTGTCCGGTAGGTGTTTGTTATCTTCCAAGTGTCTCTGTAGTCTCGTGTTTATAATTTTTTCGTAGACCTTGCCGAGGCAGGACGTGAGCGATATGGGTCTGAGGTTTTCAATTGCCAATTTCTTGCCCGGTTTAGGGATCATGATTATTCGTGCGTGTTTCCACATCGCCGGTACCGTACCTTGTTCCCAGTGTTGGTTGAGAAAGGCCGTGAGCGCGGAGATAGACTTGTCGCTCAGGTTTCTGATCATCGAATTCGTGATTTGGTCCGTGCCCGCCGCTGTGTTACGGGTGGTGGCTGCGATGACTGCTCTCAATTCGTTTTCGGTGATCAGTTCGTCCATTAGTGGGTTGGGTTGTCCTGTGTACGGTGTTCTACATGGTTGTGTGGGAGTGGGATCTCCATAGCACTTGGTCTTGATGGCATCGATGAGGTCTTGTTGGCTGCCTGGGTAGGTGTGTAGTAACCGTTCCAGAGCCCTGTGTCCTTCTCCTTTGGTTTTGGTGGGGTCCAGGATGGCTTTGAGGATGTGCCACGTCTTGGCCGTGTCCAGCGTGCCACCGAAGGAGTCACAGAATCTATACCAGTTCGCTGAGGCGAGTTGCATGGCATATTCTTCTGCTTCCGCTGTTATTTGTGCTATGCGCGTCTTCAGTTTCCTGTTATATTTCTGTTTTTTCCAGCGGCGGGTAAAACCCCTTTTGGCATCCCACAGGTGTAGTAAGTGGGGATCCACCTCTGGGGTCTCTTCCGTTCTGGCGATTTCCTTTGTGTGGCGTTGTTTATGTCGACGGAGATTGTCGCACCAGTCTTCCAGGTTCGCGATTGTGTCTGCATCCTGTTCTTGGGCTTCCCTGATTTTGCGCCAGTCAGTGAGTTTAGCTGTGCCGATCTGCCTGCGTAGGCGTCCAGTCTGTAGTGTTATGTTTAGTATGTAGTGATCGCTGCCTAGGTTTTCGAGTGTGTTGAGCCATTCGGCTCGCGTGGTTTGAGTGATGAAGGCGAGGTCGGGAGTGGTGTCGCGTGTTACGCTGTTCCCTTCCCTCGTTGGTATGTTCGGGTCTGTGATGAGTGTGAGGTGACACTGCTCAATTAGTGTTTGTAGCTGGAGACCCTTCCAATCCTGCCTCTGGTACCCCCATAGCGTGTTCTGAGCGTTGAAGTCGCCTATGATTACCAGGGGACTGTCTTTAGCAAGGCGGAGGGTGTCCCCAAAGAGTTTTCCTATGTTTGCCCGCCTTTGGCTGGGGGGGCAATATATGTTGAGGATGAAGGCGCTCTGTTTCTGGTTGCCTTTGTATATTATTTCGAGAAGTACATGTAGTATGTCCACGTCGTCTATGGGTTTGTGTTGTATGGTTGTGATGTTTCTGTCTACTAGTGTGGCTACCTTCCACTTGTCGTCTTGACTTGTGTGGTATTCTTCGTAGGCATGTAGTGTTGGTCGGGTACCGGGCTCTTGTAGGGCTATGACCCCCGGTGGCTTTGAGGAATGGGCGATCAATTGTGTCAGCAGCCCTTTCTTCCTCCGGAACCCACGGCAGTTCCATTGCCAAATTTCTAAGTTTTCTTTGACTTGCCTGTATGGTCTAGGCATTGTTGGACGTTGTTGTCGGTGACGTTACGATTTGGTTTGGTGTGGCCTTGTAAAGGTTCTGTCGTAGCGTCTTCCGTAGTTTTATGGAGTGAAGCTGGTTCCTAAGCTTGCTATCTACAGTGGATTCCATATGTTTTATTGCTGCATCTGTGCGTTGTATTGCAGTCTGTGTTATTTGTTCCAACTGGGCGCGTGTAGCGTCCATGAAGGCTTGCATCTGGTTGCGGATGGCATCGACATGGGTTTGTAGGTCGATGATGTCCTTGTGCGGAGCCATCTCTTGTGGTATTTGTGTGAGCTGTATCACTTGTTGTTTGAGTTGTCTGTTTTCTTGTGTGAGTGTTTGTATCTGTCCGCGCATGGTGGCGAGTTCCTGTTCCAATTTAACAGACAGTGGCGTCTGTGGTTTTTTATACGAGGGGGAGGCTACTGCTGCCCAGCTTACCTCGTGTACTTTGGTGGTAGTCCTCTTGGGTGAGGCTTCCTTGGTCTTTCGGTGGTGCTGCTGGGGCCCCTTGTCTTTGAGTGCCGCGGTGGCTGGTGCTGCCTGCTCTCCTTGTTTGGGCGTCGACCGAGATCGCCGTCTGGGCGACCGAAAGTGAGACCGGGGGCGAGAGCAGGAGCGGGACCTGGACCTTGGGTTGGAACCGGACCGGGATCCGTAGATGCTCGGAGACTCCGAGTAGTCGGAGTCTTCCCGCTCGGAGCTGAACCATCGCGGGCGAAGGTCAGCCGCCTTGGTCGACTGAGTGACCGGGCGGGGCTGTCGTTGAGTTTTGGGTGTGGTCGTGGAGGTAGGCTTCCAGCTGGGTGGAATGCGCTTGAGCTTGTTGTTGCACTCTGTTGCGGCCGTCTGAGAGAGCGCACCTTCAGCACCTGCTCATCTACTCTTGGAGATCGCCACCCCTCCCAGCTGCTCAACAGCTGCGGCAGCTCTTGGCCACAAGCAACGTCGACTCGAACGGTACGCTGTTGAGGGAGCTCTTCCTGCAAGGCTTGCCGCAGTCCATCTGCCTTGTCATGGCCGCTGCAGGAGACTTGACTCTCGATCGTCTCGCCCAACTCGCTTACCGAGACTACCTTGCGACTTCTCCTTCAGTCGCCGCCGTCTCTTCAACACCACTCCTCCGTTATGTCACGCTTAGAGTCCCGGATCGACCAGTTCAGCGTTTCCACTGGTGCAATACGGCCGTCCTCTCATGATCAAGGTGGCTCATCCTGAGGTCCTAGCCGCAGTTCGTCATTCCACAGCGGTCTCCGCTTGCTCAGTCCTCGAACCCCGTCCATTTGCTAGTATCATCGCACTTTCCAGCACCGCGCCCGCCAGTGCGCCGGCCTTAGAGTGTTGCGGCATCGGTGGGCGCTACACGTTCATTGAAAAGTGGCACATACTCAGTGAATTTGTGGCGCATGCAGCCTGTTAACTGTCTGGTTGCTGTTCTTGAGGAACCTGCGCAACATGGGATCGATTCCGCACAACATCGGATAAATTTAAAAGATATGTTTTGTCATCCTAGAGCGGCACACACCTGCTAGCATATACCCAGTCACCCAAGTTGGCATCAGGAGGTTCGTTGAAGGCCAGCACACACTGATTGTCACATATCCAGTGCTCCGAGTCGGTGTCAATGTATTTCATTGAAGAGCGGTACATACCCATTCCAGCATCTACAGTGATCCATGTCTGCGCGAAAGAGATTCGTTGAAGAGCCGCAACATGTGTACACATTGCCGCCTGCTGAATGACACAAGTTGGTTCGATGGTTGATTTCAAACCCTGTTACCTCGACACAGCATACGTATGCTTTAACCATTCGACGATCGAGTGCACAGTTGCGCAGGTTGGTGGCAGGAAAACGGTTAGATACAAACACACATAGACAGCCCCGGAAATACCGTAAAGTAATAAACAAATGCTAACGCATTAAATGAACGGAGACGCTTGCGTCATCTGCCAGCTATTTTGGTAGCGGAAATAGAATTTGCGCATGTTTGCAGCAGGGGCCGCGGGATCGATTGACAGTATAGGCCGGCCGGGGCATGTTTGCATTATCAGGTTACACCTCATTTGTCATGTTGTTAGTTTCACTACAATGTGGCGTTTACAATTTTTGTATATGTAATGTACATTCAATATGATAGCACTTGAAAGTTCGCGCTCGCGTTGTGTGATCCTTTACTTCCATGTTTTAGGCGCAAGCCACAGTGTGAATATGAATAAGCACCAACTCAGTCCAGATTTCAGTTCTTCCGTCCATGCTGTGGTTGCAGATAATTTATTCGAAGGCACCTCATATTGCCATCGAACTGCCCAACAATAGGCTTTGCTGATGAGCGAGCGGACGCAATAAGCGCCCAAGTGCTGAGAGTTGCTGCCGAGAAGACTTATCGGAGAGAAGCAGAGGACGCGCTTGGACTTGTAGAAGAAAGCGAAAGGATGGACTGTTCAGCCTCGCAACTTCGTATATCATGACGATGAAATTTTAGGGTATTACGAATGTAGGGGCTTTCGACAATGAAGTTGTCTGCTTTATGTGAGCGCATGCCAGAGAGCTGGGAATGCAGCTTATAATGTGACAACTCATGAATGACTGAATAAACGGCAAATGGTGAGCGCTGGTACAGGGGCCCTATCAGCAGTAGGCACATTGAGAGAATAACCGCTGATGCCGGAGGCAATCCGGCCTCACGGTAACCGTCAAATTATGTAGGCTTAATTAAATGACTCAATACAAGGGGTATCGTTGAGAACAGAACGTTCGATCAACAAAGAAGCTTAATTGTAAGCTGGAAACAACTGAAACGTGATCGTATCTGGCAAACCATCGCCATGTCGGAAATGAAACACAGTGAGGGATTGATAGAACGTCAGAGATGCAGGTAGATCGCTGTTTGTTGAAAGAGCAAAGCCGAATAATGCTTCAGCACAATAAGTTGTCTCAATGTGACGCAAAGATTGACGAAACAATATATTACTTTGCCTAAATCGAGAAAACAAATTCGCAAGCTACCAAAGGCGAGGAATACTTATTGAATGGCTGAAAATAATCGTGAAAGGTCAGCTATTCCATGCGTTTGCTCAAAAACTTGTTTTTGTGGACAACAACCGCGGCAACCCTGCAGCACAGTAATTCAGAACAGTCATTATTTGCATTCGCCGTTCTTTCTGTGGACTCAAGTAAGTGTTGTTATCCTTTATATTCGAAAAGAACCGAATATCCGAGAACTTCGAACAGTAAATTTTTGAGTAGTATACGAATCGAATGTCAATGTCTATTCAATTCGCATGAGAAATTTAGAATATTCGTTTACCCTTAATTGTTAGAAAATACGTCCCTTGTTGCCGACATAAAAAACATGTTTGTTGGCGCAACGGTCTGGTTGTACAAATAAACTACGCTTTATCTCATTAACAAAATGGGTTTTGCTGAAAGAAGTATAAGGCGCTACAATAAAAAGAAAACATGAAGTTTGATGTTATTACTGCTCTTGATAGATAACTTTGAAATGGCGCCAATCCTGCGTGTTCATTTTTCGCTCGTCTCGCCTTCGTCCAAGCATGGCAACGTAACACAAGGCACATGGACTTTGGCACTTACGGCACCTTTACTTATTCGCATGTGCAAAAATGGCGCGACAAAGACAAATACGGTGAAATGACGACAACGTTGGCACGACGACTACGGTATGAAGACGACGCCACGTTCGCTGGCATCTAAGGCAACGAAAAGCTGTCTTTTTTTAAGAACGATAAGGAGAATGACTGCTGCGCTGAAAGGCCGCGCCGGGAACGGCCACGGTTCGCTGTGCCAGAGGTGTTCTAATGTGCGCCGCTTTTAGTACAGCACCAATTTAACCACTACTTGGAAGTTCAGCAAACCTCAGGTTCAATTGATGAATTGTCTGAGTATCAAACGTCAATTCTGTATATTTTTGGCCTGCCCATGACAACAAGTTCAAGTCTGCATTTTAGGCTGTACGCTTTAACCTTACGGTCAAACTCGATTCCTTGTTACGTTACTGCTCTGCGTAGCAGCATTTTAAGAAATCAGTTACATGTGAAATTGATTTGCACATGTAATACGATCAGGGGCCCTTGAATCTAGTTGCAGAGTACTGCGGTGCGTTAGGTGACCTATATGCATACAAGACAGCAGCAGCTATACGACAGAATGGCATGAAGTCAATAATATGGGATTGCAATCCTATAAAAGAACACTGATACAGTTATGAGCGCACAGTCGAACAATATTTAGGCGTGTCTATATAGTACATTTCGTAGCTAAACCTTTGTGGCTCGTTCTCTGAGTCAACCGTGCCATTGGCGCGTGGATTTGTCTCACCGCTACCACCAAGCGTGTTGATGGAAGACCAAAGCGTGCTAGCAATTTGTCCACTAGCTTAGTCAGCTGCTCGTTGCCTCTGGCGCGCCTACACTTTCCCTTCTGTTTTTTCAGCTTATCTTTACGACAGAGCAATTAAGCTGTAATCTGGACATCGCATTTAAGAGCTGCGTCTCTGAAGGTGCTGACAGACCAAGAATACCTACCACACGTGGACCACCTGGCGATAGGCTGACAGCAGAATGCCCCGTACGTGGTTGGCTTGCGTACAAATTTAACATTGCAGCGGTATACTACTATCGACACGCCCGGACTGACTGTCGTCAGTACATTCAGGCGCTTTACTTTGGTTTCTTATTATTGCAGCTGGACTCTGCCGTCGCGAAGCTATACCCTGCTTTGTCGAATATGGCTAGAGGGGGCCTTCACTAAGTCATTTGCGTTCCGAATCGGATGGGCCGACGACGCCTCGTGTGATGACTGTGGTAGCGAGGAGGCTCTTCAACACCTTCTCTGTGACTGTCCTCGCTACAATTTATAGAGACGATTTCTCGCAGTCGCGATAGCGCGCTTTGACCAAAGATCTCTAACAGAGTAACTTATTTTAGAATGCCGATATCACAAGCCATCGCAGCGGAGGGCGACGAGGGCACTGTTGCAGTTTTTAAGGGCAACAGAATTGGAGAAGCAGCTGTAACCTGAACAGATGTTTATAGTGCTACAAGTGCTACTGTGCTGTGCAATGGCGGTATGCGGTGACCGACTGTGATTGTATGTCCATGCTGCTTCCTTTCTTTGTCTCTACTTTGCTATCACTTTACCTCCCCCTCCCCTATCTCCCCAGCGTAGGGTAGCAAACCGGATCATCTCATCTGGTTAACCTCCCGGACTTTCCCCTTTCTTCTGTCACTCTCTTTTTATTCAGGACGAGTGGTAACGACCTCAACTCCACAGCGAAGAAGAGTACTTAAAGAAGCGTACAGGCCCCAAATGATAAGAATAACCAGGCTTGACTGTTCCCACCTGTTGTCAAGTTCAATAATGTAGGAACTTGTGCTGGTTGTTGTAGAATAGTTCAGATTTTTTAAGACCAGCACTTCCACGAGTGAGATATAGAGAAAGAGAGAGACAGTGTGTGTGTGTGCGTGTGTGTGTGGTATTCCGTGTGCTTCGTCGAAGCACTTGTCTTATACAAACTCTGAGCATACGCTTCTGAGGTCTGTACAGGCTCTTAGATGACCCAGCCTTCTGTTAACGTGGCACTTACTTTTTTTTTTCTAATTGTGGCTTGCTGAATCGTCGGCGCTGCACCACAGCAACATGGATCGGACATTTCCTTTGTCGACATCCATAAATAGAACAGTGTGTTGGGTCATGCTCGAGTACGAAGCAAGATCCAAAGCTTGCTCCCTTTGCGTAAGCCACTAAGTGTGCGCACAGTGGCCCTCAATGGCTGAGGGCACGAGAGTGGTCTCGTCAGCTATGACAGTGTCACGCATACATAGTTTAGTCTTTTGACGGTGACTGCTTTTTGACGGTTCGTCACCGGATATATTGTTGGTGTGTCGTTCAGCGCCGGCCGCGCCGTTTCAACGGGAACAGTGTACGCTACTCCAGAACATAAGCTTACTATAGCGTGGTATATGTGTACTTCATTAGAGTAGGAGACCACCCCCGTAGCTTGAATTCTGCAGATTAATATATGAGATTTAGGTGATGCGTGAATATTCAAAATTTAACGTAGGATAGTTCGCGCTGCTTCATTCGTCTGCGATTCGAGAACGTTCACTATTTGAAGTCGTCGAACATTTCATTTTGTTCGAATGTAAGATATAACAACGCTTATTGAAGTCTCAAGGGAGTGAGATAAACTCAAGGGAGCATTATTGAGAATTATTCTGCTGCTGGTGCCTTGGCTGTTGTGCAGAAGCGCCAGTTGCTAAGAAAAAGCGAGGGGGCAGATACGTTTTGCTTATTCATTTCCAGTCATTCAATAAGAATGCCTCGCTTTTTATTAAAAGGCGGCCTATATCTTACTACATTGTCTCCATTTAGGCAAGCCTACGGATTATTTGGCCAGTATCACCCTCTTTGCATCTCTTTACAGTAACGTTTGGTAGTGTAGGATAACCGTGAATTGGGCTAATTGGTATGGATTCATAGTTAAGCGATTAGTCCTGTTGATTCGTGTCCCCCTTTTTTTTATTCGTAGCTTGCGCTGTAGTATTTATGAAGCGGTACTGTAGTTCCTTTAACGAACGCAACACTTTGCACTTGCTTCTGATGACATGCTGTTCTCTTGTTTAATTACTCTGAGTGACATGGCGTGTCAGGCAACAAAAGGTGATTGTTTCTCACCTAAAAGCGCTTAAGGTGACGGGAAGTCCTGTGAACAGAATCACATGCATATATAAAATATTCTAAGTAAGCCTCTCTCTCGAGTTTCTATTTATTTTTTATTTGTCAGATGGGCCACACAAAGTTTAAAGGTCAATTTATATAGGAACGAGAAATATTGGATATTCGATTCGATATTCCTATGACATTTCTCTCGAACAGTCGTATTGCTTCGAAGTCGATACGACTCGAAAAGTTATCCATTCGAACACCCGTAGCAGAGCGCACTTTTCGAACAAGAGAGAAATTCAAAAAGACGTCGCAGTGATAGTTACTGGCGAAGTTAGTCAGCGAGCGCGCTTGTTGGAGAGACAACTTAAACATGCATTCGCAACTCAACACCACAAAAAACAAATCCCAAGAACTGGGCGCGTAAGAGGAGAATGCACCCAGCGAAAAGTGTCGGCACGCGCCCTTTCGCTGGCGCGGCGCCGGCGCCATCGCGAGGGACGTGCCCGGCACTTTCTTTTCCGGTGCGCCCCGTGTAGACATCATGCTGGGCCAGAGAAAGTGCGTGTGCCGAGCGGGCACGCTACGGTGACACTCCCGAGACGGCCGACTGGAAAGCCGCACGAGAGCCGCAGTGACGCAAGGGCGAGGTTTTCTTTTTCGTTGCGACTTCGCGCGTGGCTTCGGGTCGCCCGCGGGCCTGTCGACAAAAGTAAGACTGATGCGATTTCCCCCCCCCCTCGACCCCCCCTCGCCATTCTACTGTAGATATAGAAGCCCGGCGTCAAATGACATACCGGGCCGATCAGAAGGCGCTCCGAGGCGCTTCATTATTTTTTGCTCCGTGCCTTCTAGCACGGCTGCACTTTTCCTTTCCGCCAGGCGTTATACAACTCGATGTTGTTCCGTCTGTTGCGAATCGGTCGAAATAGCTGTTTGGTTGCGAATAAGAGAAAAGGTAGAAAGCCGAACGGCGACTAAGCCGCCGCACTACACCGAACGGCTGTAGCGACGCGAGTGAAATGACACGCAGAAACCATTTAACAGGCGATCTCGCCGTGTCACGTTTCGTCATCGGCGTTCGTCTTAACGCGGCTTATAAGCCCGACGTCGCCTCGTCCCTCTCCTCGCTGGCGCAACTTGTTCGGCTACTGTTGTTTAAGGCGAATGCGCGGTGGCCCCGTCGATTATGGCGGCGCGGTCCGTTTCGCAACCGACACTTTCCGTAATAGGCGTTCCATTCCGCCCGGAGAAAGCGGGGAGGGGGCTGGGGTTAGCGATGCCGGTTGCGTGCGCTGCGACGGGAAGCAGCGCGCGCTCCGGCCGAACGCTCTTCCCAGTTCATCCATCAAAAAGGTCGCGTGCTCTCCTCGGCGAGATACGAAAACGAGAGAGGGGTAGGGAAAAAGAAATTTAAAACGCGCAACACTTTTGAAGCCTGGACGTCAGGACGTTGTAGCGGAGTCGCCGGGCGCGCTCTCTCGACCTCCTCTCCGATCGGCGGCGGCGCACGCGTGCATTGGGCTCCGAAGCAGCGCGCTTAGGAAGTCGGCGGGAGGGCAGTGCTACCGCTCTTCGATGGACGCCGATGACCGCTGCGGTAGAGGTCCCTGAACGGAGCGAAACAACAGCCGCTTTATTGATAAGCCATCGCGCGCCCTCTATGCACGACGGGGGAGGGGGAGGGCATCGCGCCGCCGAAGCAATCTGCGAGATCGAAAGTTTTCGGGATGCGCGCCTTCGTCTTCGTCAGCCTCTCGCGTGCCTCCGCGACTTCTCCGCCTCGCCGTGGCATCTTTCGGCCGACTGTGGTGGAGACCGCTGCGCGCAGCGGCTGCGCTTCCGAGCCGATACTCACGCGCTGACCTTGCGGCGATTTCTTCCTGGTCGTCACTCGTGATTTCGCGGTTCCCGCCTCGCGTATGGTAGCGGCCCCTCTATGTTTTCTTTTCTTTTTTTTTCCTTTTTTTTTTCTTCTTCTGAAGTTCGCTGTCGTTGCAGCGCTCCAATCGTGTAAACGTAAGAACTTGTGGCAGGCATCGATTGGCTGGCCCCTTCTTTTGAGTTACGTGTTGAGCAAGCGGAACTCATTCCGAAACTTTCTGACTACGTGTGATTCCTCGAAGCGTTACAGTAAACATTACATAATCATACTGCCAATGCGCCCTGGAAAGCAGCGCACGCCGAACAATAGCACATTTCTAGCATTTCGATATCTTACGGAGCTAGAGGAACTTGAAGAATGCAGCACACTTCATTTTTAAACGAGAATACTCATTTATTACAAACCACAAACATCGTGGATCATTCTGAATATCGGCGAAATGTGTCCGGGTTCATTTAGGACATCCTGTAGCACACCTGGGGCCAGGAGTGAGCCAAATATTGCTATGGCCGAAAGGTTCTTTCATATAGTGTGTCAATCTGTCGAAATTTGTTGATGGCGTGTATCGTCTGTTCAAGGTATGAGATGGTCTTGGCCACCGAGCAAATAAGCTGTTGAATCGGTGTGGGGGTACATCAAGAATTACGTCGTCGTTGTCTATTTCTAACAGGAAGTGTCCATAGGCCTAGAGAGAGAAAGAGAGATAGAGTAACAAGGGAAATGCAGGGAGGTTAACCAGACGCACGTCCGGTTTTCTACCCTGAAGTGGGGAAATGGGATAAAGGGACGAAAAGAGGGAAAGAGCGGAAGATAAAGAGAACTAGTCACACGCACACTCCAACTCTACACTACTAAGTCTACAAGCCGTAGCAGAGACCTGTCGACTTCAAGTAGTGAAGCAACGCCTTCGCTGCTTTCTGCACCAGCCACGCACACTGCCACAGTCCAATTATGTCGGCTTCCGAAAACGGTCTGCAGTTCAGCCGGTTTAATGCTGTCCGGAGTGGGCGGCGATGGGCTGCGCGTAACGAGAACAAAAACACGGGACGCGTGCAGTAGTCCTCTCGATGCCGCAAGAGTTGCGTGCAGGTGTGTCAGCCATTGTAATGCGCAGCGAGCATGCTTTCGAGACGCAACCCAACCCAGAGGCGACACAACAACGTTGCATTGTAGCGTTGCATTGTAATTCGTGATGGTAGGCAGCTTTTAAGGGACGGCCAAGTTCGTGTAGTGGGCACTTCCGGGAACTACGAGACGACCAATAAGTGTGCGTGGTAGTCCGAGCCAGAAAGAGATCCTGCGCGGACCTGGGCGTCTCCTCGGCGGAATACTTGAGAGTAGTACAAGGTATGTCCCGGCAGCGACCGAAATATTAGGTCGTGTTCTTTCTCACGAGCTTGATGGTGATAACTTCTTATCTCCTGTACTGGTTTCTCCTCAGTTCTGCGGCGTAAGGCAAAATGTAAACTACAACACGTCCCACAAGAGCGACTACAAAAATGGGCCATACTTTACGACTCAAAGAGAGTGAGAGAGTGAATAAATAGGGCGGGTAGGCTGGCAGTGCGTACCACGTTCTGGTGTCCCCTGGAGTAGGCGCTGGAGCTGGTTTATGTCCAGTAGATTTTCGGTAAGCTGTTCGTATCCCTGCCTTAGAACCACATCGCCCGCTGTACGCTCGTGTCTCTGCGGACAGGTTCACTCGAGGTGGCAGGCGTCCGCCTCTTTCACCGGGTGGGGGGGGGGGGGGTGCTTCAAGGAATCGCTGGGTTCACTGGGTTCTTTCTGTCATGGAGCGAGCAAAAGCAAAGCTCGCGGAAAATGCCCACATGTGCAACCTTATCATAGTAGCAGGTCGGCTAAATGACGTTCTAAACAGGAAAGCGACAAGACTAGCCCAGCGCTTGGCGAAGGGGGTAGACGACTTGCGCGATCTTCTCAGGTACAGATCGTGGTGTGCACGGTGCCGGAGGTGCCTGTACGGGACAGTCACGTACAAAGAGCCGCACTGGCTGCTAATGAGGCGATATGGAAAATGAGTTGAGAGAAAGGTTTCGAGGTTGTCGAAGTAAACAGAGAATCCACTTCAATTACAGGCTTGGACGACAAGTGGGCTGGTGACTTGCTGGTCGCGCTGTTGCTTTTTTAGGACACCCACGGGCGCTCAAGAGGCCAGAGTAGGTAGTAAGGAAGAAGGTCCCCTAGGGGAACCTCAGAATAGCATCGCCGTCATTAACAGAAAAAAGTGGTGGTGGTGGTGGTGGTGATGTTGAAGCAGGCGGGGTTAGCCTGGCATACATAGCCGGCAATTGTTCCGCCTGATCCTCCTTCAAGTTGAGATCAGGTATGTGTCACCAGGTGTCGATGAGCCCCGTGTCTCGCAGGAAGGCTATCAGCAGTCGTTGCGCTCTCTTCCTGAATGCCGCGGGCCCTCCGGGGAAAACAACGTCTTCGAAGGTCCTGTGCGTGAGACCGCTTTTTTGCAGGTTGTCGACCAACGCTTTTCTTTCTGTGTCAAACTGTGGGCATAGCCAAATAAGATGTTCGATGTCACCAATGTCACCACAGAAAACACAGAGTGGGGAAGCGCGAAGCCCAGTCTTGAATAACCAAGCTGGGGTGTATGCGGAGTCGGTCCTGCTGCGGTATAAAAGCGTCGCTTGTCCGCGTGTAAATCCATGAGTCACACAGGATTCGTGTGGATTCTTGTGCACCTGTCTAAAGTGAAGGCGGAGTGCATCTTTAGGGTTTTGAAAAGCTTTTGGAGCTTTCACTTTTGGGACACATGTCAGCGCTAGGCGTGCAAGGGCGTCAGCTCCCTCGTTTCCATCAATTCTTACGTGTGATGGAATCCACTGAAACCTTATGTTAAATCCTTTGCTCGTGAGGTCGTCAATCAGTTCCAGAGACTGCCTTGTAAATTTCTCTAGAGGTAGGCCCCGATGTAATCTTTGTAATGCTGACTTGGAATCCGTCAGCACCATGACATCTCGTGCAGAAAAGGCACGTAGTTTCCGCAAAGCCGCGGTGATTGCGGCGCTTTCTACTGTTGTAGAGGAAACTACGCGATCCAGTCGGCCAGACCATGACACATCAAGGGATGGTATGCAGAATGCCGCTGCACAGCTATCTGTTTGTGCACACACCGAACCGTCTGTGTACACTTGTAGATGGCTTTGAAACAAAGTGCTCAAGTGGTCCAACACAATAAACTTGGCTTCGGCAGTTGAAATGGTGCGTTTCGTCGGTAGGTGGGGTACATTGAGGCTGCAGGTAACGTCCGGAAAAGACCATGGCGGGCCAAGGCGACTTCGTTTAGGCCATTCCAATCCTAAAAATCGGAAGGTGTTCAGCGCCGCATGGAAATGTGAGCGAGTTCTTGAT
The DNA here is from genome assembly GCF_050947875.1 of Dermacentor variabilis. Lineage (NCBI taxonomy): Eukaryota > Metazoa > Arthropoda > Arachnida > Ixodida > Ixodidae > Dermacentor > Dermacentor variabilis. The sequence goes on along the minus strand of NC_134571.1, from coordinate 147,588,178 downwards.
CTTAGCCGCCGGAGAAGCGCCGTGCCTGCGCGTGACTCGCCCAGCCTTAATAGCTGCGTCAGCAAGGCCTGAGATGCCAAGAGGCGGAGTGGAAGAGACTCTGCCTCATTAGTGACTTTCTTGTTTGAAGCCGCCGTTGGAACTCCCATCGCCAAGCGAAGTCCCTTTCTGTGCACTGCCTCCAAGCGCTCGAATTGACTCGATGACGGTGATATCAGAGGGAGCTGATAGAGAATGCGGCTTGTTATCAGTGCAGCGTTCAGTTTAAGCATGGATATAGGATTGTTTCCCCAACGTACACCTGCCAATCGACGAAGTGCGTTGATTCTTTGCACCGATGCAGCCACAACACTTTCGACCGCACCACGCCATAGTAGCTTGTTGTCGATGGTGACGCCCAGGAACCGAACATGAGTTGCACGAAGAATTGAATGCCGTCTGATATTCAGCGTCAGACGTGTTGACTTGCGTCTCACTCCCGGGAAAAGCATGAAGGCTGATTTTTCTGCTGATAAGGATAGGCCAAGCGTCGATAAGTGGCGATCGATAGTGGAGATTGCGGCCTGGGCTATCCGGGCCAAACGTTTGTGTTGGTACCCCGAGATCCAAATGCAGATGTCATCTGCGTAGATGGACATTTTAACTGCCGTCCGACCTACTTTCAGGGCATCTGGAAGGCTGGCCATGGCAACGTTAAAAAGCAAGGGGGATAGGACACTTCCTTGTGGGACGCCGAGGGAAATGCGTCGCTTGACACTCATTATACTTCCCAGCTTAACTTGTACACATCGATCACTGAGAAATTCATGGACGAATCGAAGAGCATTTCCCGAGACGCCCATGGCTCGGAGTCCGTTGATGATGCCTGTATGAAGCACACAGTCGTATGCCTTGGCAACGTCCATAAAGATGGCGAGTGTGGAAAGGCCGTCTACGCGATGGTGCTCGATATGGCTCAGTAGATCCAAGACACTGTCCTGGGCACTCAACCGTGGACGAAATCCGGTCATACATGATGGCAGTCTATTTCCTTGCTCAAGATGCCATGTTAACCTCGTACATATTAGTCTTTCCATCAACTTTGATACGCATGATGTTAGCGATACTGGCCGATATGAGGTGAGGTTTGCAGGATCCTTTCCGGACTTGAGCACTGGCACCACCCATGCTGTCTTCCACGCTTCTGGGATCTCTCTTGTGCTCCAGACGTGATTAAATATGTCCAGAAGTGCTCGTTTTCGTTCATATGGCAGATTTGTCAGCATCTGATTGCTGATCGAATCGGGACCCACAGCACAGCGTCTTCTTAATTTGCTAAGCGCCAAATCCAACTCACGAAAGGTGAACGGCGTATCCGTGGTATGGAATGCTTCAGATAACAGAGGGTTCGATACTCCTGCTGATCTGCCAGATGGGTATACGTCTGCAAAATCTTCTGCAAGGGTTTGCAAATCTTTTCCTTGCTTTAAAGCAAGTGCTTCGAATGGCCTGTGTAGGCGAATCTTTCCGGATAGGCTATTCATTACTCCCCATATCCTTGTCATGGAAGTAAACGCCGATAAACTCTCACAGAAAGCAGCCCATTTAACTCGTCTTAATCTTTTTGTGTGACGACGGATGACAGCGTTTATCCTGTTGTATTCAGTTTTCGCAGATGGATTTCCCGTTTTTCTCATTAGTTTTCGCTCCGCTCTCCTACGCGCTGCGCAGAGGTTCTTGAGTTTCAAATCAGGAGTAGGGAAATGATCTGGCAGTTTCAACATTGAGGTAGCCACTCTTTTGCTCCGCAGCATTTCTGCGAACAGCTCACCAGGGGATTCGTCCAATGCTTCTCTGTATGTGTCCCAGCGGGTCACAGCACAGAATTGTCGCCCAGCAGTGTGAAATCCGGTGATGTTGGTGAAGATGGGAAAGTGGTCACTGCCCATCCTGTCTGGGGCCGTTGTTGACGATACGACAAGGTCTATAGAATGGATCACGAGGTCTATGGCACTCCATGAATCTGGTGGTCTGAAGAAAGTCGGTTTGCCATCGTTCGCGATACACAAGTCAGCAGCCTCCGCGGCTGTGACTAGTTCCTTGCCTCGGGAATCTGCAGTCTTATCTCCCCAAAGCGAATGATGTGCGTTAAAGTCCCCACAGATTATTATAGGAGAGGGGCAACGAATGCAAAGGTCCTTTATGAACGCTTCCATGGAGACCTTCCTGCGCGGACTTATATACACCGACACCACACTGAGTTTTCGTTTTCCTAGGCACACTTGCACAGCGGCGACTTCCAAGAAGGTAGAACAAAGGTCTTGCACTGGTAAGGTGACGTGAGGTATTTCTCGCCTGATGTATATCATCGCACTTCCATTTGCAAATGATGGTATACTCGGATTTCCATGTCTGATGTACCCTGGGATCGTCCTTCCATTTGGGAGACCGGCCTCCGAGAGGGCTAGAATTGGTATAGGTATGTCTCGAAGGAAAAGGCTGAGTTCAGAAAGACGCTGTAGAATACCGGCGCGGTTCCATTGCATTATTAAGGGCACTTTTGGACGACGGAATGGACCAAGTGGGCGAGACATTGCCATTATGCTACTGAGTGTATGTGGAAGTAGAGCAGAGTATTACTGACTCAAGAGCCAGCACTGCTTCCAGCATATCCTTCGTTGAACTAGCAGGCATCTTCGCGACGTGGGAACGTAGTGCCGTGAACAAAGCGCGTATCACATGCTGGCAGTTTTCCTGCTGACTGTTGCCAAGTGGTACTTGAGGTCGGTTTACTGCGGCCGCATAGGTGCGCTTTTCGGACTCTTTTCGAACAGGTTTCTCAGCCGCTGTGACCGTTTGTGGTGGCTCAATAACTTCGTTTATCGGTGTGAAACGCGGGAAATGAGATGCGTACTCTGTTTCCAAACCAGTTAGTTGTGGCGCTCTGGACGTCTTCTTCGTGTTCGATGGTGCGCTTGCACTCTTTGGACCCAGAACAAACATCTTATTTCTTCGCTGAGCAGCTGTCCGCGCCGGGCATCGACCGTAGCTAGCAGGATGGTCACCGCCGCAATTTGCACACACAAAGTTGTCTTTACTTGCACACGTCTTAAAGTCATGAGGTCCCCCACAGCGCTTGCACCTCTGTTCCCCACGACAGTACTTAGCGATATGTCCGAAGCGCTGACACTTAAAACAGCGTGGTGGTGTCTCCACGTAGTCGACAAGCTCATGTCTGGTGAAACCAAGGTTGATCTTCTCCGGGCGTTCAGAATTGGGAGCAAATGTGAGAACCACCGAGTTAGTGCGCCTTGACTCCCATTCAGATGATGAAGTTTGGACCCGGCGGATGATTCTTCTTGCATGGAATACTCCCTGAGGTCTCAGGTAGGTGAGCAGCTCCTCATCCGAGTACCATTTAGGTACTCCTCTAACAATGCACGTGTTTTTCATATAACTGTGTGGGACACGGGCAGATATGACTATGCCACCGATATTCTTGGTCTCTAGAAGGACGTTGGCTTGTCCTTCTGTCTCTATATTTAAGAGCAGTGCTCCCTGTGCTGTGAAGTGGCTCTTCACGGGTGCTCCACCGAGAATCGTTTCAAGCTGAGAATACAGGACAATAGGGTTTACTTGCCTTAAATCATCTCTTTCGGATGTTGCAGTGATTAACACTGGAATGCCTTCCGCCCTGTCTTTACGATGGCGCACAATTCGGAAACCACCCTCGTCCATGTCTAGGTCTGAAGCGTTCGCCACGTTCTCGTCATCGATGATAGTTGACTCGTCTTCAGATTCACCAGTGTCTTGTCGCTTGCAGTCAGGCTGGCTTGTACAAACCAGCTGGCGTTTCTGACCCGGTGTCAGCCCTTGGGAGGTCATGGCGGGGTGCTCGTCGGTGCCAGCTTGGTTCCTTCTAGCACCTTGTGAGGCGGCGGGTGGCGCAGCACCCGTCGGTCTCCGATACGGAAGGTACCTTTTCGAGTCGACAGACGTCTTGAACCGTTCTGACCAGTAAGATTACCAGAAAATAACGATAAATGTAGGCAGAGCTACTCAGACAGGCTAGCAGCAGGTTCTTCGTCTTCTTCGTCTCCAACAGAAAAAGGAGGAAAACAAGAAAGAATGCTCGCCATGCATTAGGCTACATAACCATGCAGGGCGGCAGAAGAAAGGAAAAGGGGGCAGAGACTAAGGAGCAGTTAAACAGAGAACAAATAAAGGTGTATGCGGTTACGGAAAAGCACCTTAGAGGCTCCGAAGCGCCGCCAATGATTGATAATTATGTTTGGGAAGAGTACAACAGAACTAAGTCGAAAAAAAAGGGAGAGGGAGTCGGAATGCTCATCCATCAGGGAGCCAAATGAAAGAGTCAATTCAATATGTCAAGGGCATCTTTGGTTATCAGCTACAATGAGCGGAAAGAAAACTTGGCTAGGCGTAACGTATTTGTGGACCGGAAATAATTGCACAGAGAAGAATCAAGAGTTCGTAAAATGCACAAGTGCTGATATTAAGCGTTTCGGGAATGATGCCGAAATTATCCGTTAGGTGATATGAATGCCCACATACAGGATCTAGATTGCTATACCGCCTACAACGGGAAGCCAATGCTAGATCTTTGTGAGCAACATAACCTGGTTATCGTGAATACAGTGCCTAAGTGTGAAGGGCAGATCACGGGGGAAGTGGAAAACGGCAAACGACCATTGATTACTGTCTGATGACAGAAAAAATTCATAATAAATTGAGACAAATGGTCATTGACGAGGAAGGGTATAGCAGCATTGGGAGTGAACATAAACGCTTAATTTTGATAATGGGATATGTATTTGGGAAAGAGAGCAAGGAGCGTAAAATGGCAAGTCCAAATCTTCACGCTGAACAAATAAGAAATATAGTCACAAGAGTCGAGGAAGAACTTGACAAATGGCCAAGTCAAGAGTGGGAATATATTGAGTTTCTAAGTGTAATGACGACAGAAATACGGAAAGAGAAACAACATATTCGTTGGAAAGGAAAAAAAGAAACCGAAAAGCTGGTGGAACAGGGAGATACGAGAAGCAATCTCAGAACGACAGAAAGCATCCCGAGAGCACAGGCAAGCAAAGAAGGCGCCGTTGCCACAGGATGAAGTAACCAGTAAATGGAAAATATATCGGGAGAAAAAGTCTAAGGTTCAAATACTGGTGCAAGCAAAATTAAAAGGGGAAAGTGAACGTTGGTTGTCAGAAATACGTGAGAAAAAGAAAGCTGCACCTATAATATTTTGGAACCACATAACATTATTAGGCAGGAAGTCAGCAACAATACAACACCGTATCTTAGACGAAGACGGAAACAAACTGGAAGGGGACGCGGCATTGAATTACATCCAAAAATAACTGCCGATTTTTTCCAAAGCAATGACGAGGTTGTATTTGAAGAAAAAAAAAGAGCATCAAAGAGAACCAGATGGTAAAGGAGCTGGTGCTGACAAATTTCAACTGGAAGAAAGTCGAAGAGGAAATTCCTAAGTGCACAGCCGCAGGGCTAGACGAGGTTCCCGTTAGGCTGATTAATGAACTAGGACCAAAAAGTAAGGACGCTCTGGTGAAGGCAGTGGAAAAACCTTTAAAAGATAGACGAATACCAGGCAACTGGCGACAAAATAGAATGAATTTAATTTATAAAGGTAAGGGGGAGAGAGATAGAATTCACTCGTATAGACCGTTGACCATTACATCGGTATTATACAGGTTAGCAATGCAAGTAATTACATTAAAGCTGCAAGCATGGGCATAGAATAATGGCATTTTGGGAGAACCTCAGGATGGCTTTAGAATAGGTAGCTGATTGGATGGTAACTTATTTGTTACTCAGTGTATTGAAATATCAAGAGTAGAAAGAAGACCATTACATCTGGCCTTTTTGGATATTACAGGAACATATGACAACGTTGACCGCAACATTTTGGGGGTATTTTGGAAGGGGAACGCTTTACCTCGAAGAGATTTACCTCGAAAATACCGTTTGCGTTGAATGGGAAGGGATGACGAGCGACGAGAAAGGCAATATCAACAAGGGACTGAGGCAACGGTGCCCTTTATCCTCACTGCTGTTCGTGATATACACAGTGAGGATGGAGAGGGCACTAGAAGGAAGCAATATCGGGTTTAGAGAGAGAGAGAAGTTTAATGATACGAAATGCTGAGAGGTCGGCCTGAGGTATATTCCTCTAGCCAGCTACTCGGCATTGGGGGAAGGATATCGGGTTTAATCTCTCATACAAACAGGCGGGTACAGTATAGCAGAGCAGCAGCTTCCAGGTTTATTTTATGCGGACGACATTGTGTTGCTAGCTAACAAGTAAAGTGATTTTCAACGTCTGACTAATATCTGTGGACAGGAAGGTGAGAATTTAGGTTTGAAATTTAGCGTTAAAGATAAGGTGTTATGGTATTCAATGAAAAAGTCAAGAGACAGTGGCAATACACGGCCAGGAAATACCTCGGGTAAGAGACTATAAATGCCTTGGTATATGGATAAACGAAGGCAATAGATACATGGAAACACAGGAACAAACAGTAACAGTAAAGGGGAAATGAAATGCAGCCGTAATGAAATACAGATCGCTATGGGGATACAATAGGTACGAGGTGTACCGAGGTATGTGGAAAGGTATAATGGTTCCAGGACTTACTTTTGGAAATGCGGTCATTTGCTTTAAATCAGGCGTACAATCAGGACCCGATGGGAACCAAAGGCTAATGGGTCGCTTCAAATTGGGCGCTCACGGGAAGACTACAAACGGAGCTCTGCAGGATGATATGGGCTGGAATAGTTTTAAGTGAGGGAAGCTCACGGTAAAATTGATTATGAAGAACGACAGGAATATGGAAGAAAGTAAATGGGCTGGGAGGGTGTTGAGGTATTTGTATAAAGAAAACATTGATTCGCAGCGGAGAAAAATAATTAGGAAGCTTACCAGCAACTATGCGGCTTGTAGGGTGAGCAACACAGCAACAAGGAACGTCAAGCGGAAAGTCAGCGAGATCTAAATAATGTTATGAGTGGCGGCATTGCAAAAGAAGCCTGCCATGAGTAACCACTTAAGAGGAAAGCACGAAATCAGGAAAGAAACAATTTATGATAACTCAAATGGAAGCTCATTACTTTTCGAAGCGAGATCAGGATGCCTTAGAACACGCACTTATAAAGCGAGGTAAAAGAAGGAAGAAGAGGCATGTGCTTGCTGCGTTAAAGCTAGGGAAACAATGGAGCATGTTTTATTAGAATGTGAAAATATCTGCCCAGCAGTTGATTTAGGCACCACTGGCCCGTTCCAAAGGGGACGCTCATAACATCGATCCATCCATCCGCTGAGTGCCGCCAGAGGGATAGCGATAGTGAGATAGAGAGAGAGAGATATATATATATTTATTATAATAGAAAAGAAGATGAAAGGTCGTCCATATAGTTCTGACGTGCTACTCAGCATCGGGGAAGAGAAACGAAAGCAAAAAAATATTGTCACGTGGTGGTGACGTTCAAGAACACAGTAGCAATACTGTGGTTAACGAAACGAGCATTTTATTGGGCGAACCTGTGCCCACAAAAACAGGCTACACTTATAGCACAACGATAGCGGCGAACACGGTCGGCGATCGTCGAAAATCTCACCAGCGGGTCAAGCGCGTCGGCTTTTATACAGCAGTTGTCGAACTAATAGTTCGGACCCGCGTGGCTTCCACAAAGTTCTACACCATTCTCGTCACGCGATAAAATCAGATAACACAAGGTTCGGCGACAACAGACAGCCGGGTAGAAGCATCGATAACTTTCCAGAAACTTCGGATACATGCAGGCGCGTCCCGCGCTGTGCGATTACATTTGTTAGGCGGCCCGATAAAGATAAGTACACGTGTCAATACCCCCCTCTTAAAGAGCATCGACCCGATGCTGCGTACAAACGAAAGTAATAAAGAAAAACACCCGTAGCAAAGAAAACAACAAAATAGGGAAGTTCGTCAGCGTCCGTAAAAGGGTTTCAGACGCACCACGAGGACCACTTTAGGTCGTGCGCGGCGCCGCTGTGAATGCGAAATTCCGTCTGGCACGACCTCATAGTCCAGTGCGCCAATACGTCGAATGACCTTGTAGGGTCAGAAATAGCAGCGCAATAGTTTCTCACTCAGTCCTCGTCGGCGTATCGGTGTCCAAACCCAAACACGGTCGCCGGGCTGCTACTCGACGAAGCGTCGTCGGAGGTTGTAGTGTCGGCTGTCGGTCCTCTGTTGGTTCTTGATCCGTAGGCGGGCGAGCTGTCGGGCTTCTTCGGCGCGCAGGAGATAGCTAGCGACGTCAACATTCTCTTCGTCAGTGACGTGGGGCAGCATGGCGTCGAGCGTCGTCGTCGGTTTCCTGCCGTAAACCAGCTTAAACGGCGTGATCTGTGTTGTTTCTTGCACCGCCGTGTTGTAAGCGAAGGTTACATACGGCAGGACCGCGTCCCACGTCTTGTGCTCGACGTCGAAGTACATTGCTAGCATGTCGGCGAGGGTCTTGTTCAGGCGCTCCGTGAGACCATTCGACTGCGGATGGTAGGCAGTTGTCCTCCTGTGGCTTGTCTGGCTGTACTGCAGAATGGCTTGGGTGAGCTCTGCTGTAGAAGCCGTTCCTCTGTCGGTGATGAGGACTTCTGGGGCATCATGTCGCAGCAGGATGTTCTCGACGAAAAATTTTGCCACTTGGGCTGCGCTGCCTTTTGGTAGAGTTTTAGTATCAGCAAAGCGGGTGAGATAGTCCGTCGCCACGACGACCCACTTATTCCCGGATGTTGACATCGGAAACGGCCTCAACAAATCCATCCCAATCTGCTGGAATGGCCGACGAGGAGGTTCGATCGGCTGTAGTAATCCTGCTGGCCTTGTCGATGGTATCTTGCGTCGTTGACAGTCTGGGCATGTCGTGACGTAACGGGCGACGTCGGCGGTCAGACGCGGCCAGTAATACCTTTCCTGTATTCTCGACAGCGTCCGGGAGAATCCGAGGTGCCCAGCGGTTGGATCGTCGTGTTGGGCGTGCAGTATTTCTGGACGCAGCACTGACGGTACAACAAGAAGGTAGCTGGCGCGGACTGGTGAGAACTTCTTCTTCACGAGCAGGTTGTTTTGTAGCGTGAACGAAGACAACCCGCGCTTAAACGCCCTAGGGACAACGTCGGTGTTCCCTTCCAAATACTCGAGGAGGCCTTTTAGCTCCGGGTCTGCTCGTTGCTGTTTAGTTAAGTCTTCCGCGCTTATTATACCAAGGAAGGCGTCGTCGTCCTCGTCGTCTTGTGGCGGGGGATCGATGGGGGCGCGCGATAAGCAGTCGGCGTCGGAGTGTTTTCTTCCGGACATCTATATTAGTGTGACGTCATATTCTTGTAGTCTGAGGCTCCACCGCGCCAGCCGCCCTGAAGGGTCCTTTAAGTTAGCTAGCCAACACAACGCGTGGTACGTGGTCGCTGGCGACTTTGAATGGCCTGCCATAGAGGTAAGGGCGGAATTTAGCTGTAGCCCAAATGATGGCGAGGCATTCCTTTTCAGTCGTAGAATAATAGCTTTCCGCTTTTGACAGCGCCCGGCTAGCATACGATATCACCCGTTCAAGTCCTTCTTTCCTCTGGACTAGGACGGCACCGAGGCCTAGGCTACTGGCGTCAGTGTGGATTTCGGTATCGCCGTCCTCGTCGAAGTGTGCAAGTACCGGCGGCGACTGCATGCGTCGTTTGAGTTCTTGAAATGCCTTGGCCTGCGGCGTTTCCCACTTGAACTCGACATCACATTTGGTTGGATGTGTTAACGGCTCCGCGATGCGTGAAAAGTCCTTGACAAAGCGCCTATAGTAGGCACACATGCCAAGGAATCTGCGCACTGCCTTCTTGTCGGTTGGCTACGGGAACTTTGCGATGGCAGCTGTCTTCTGTGGGTCGGAGCGTACTCCTGATTTGCTGATGACGTGGCCTAGGAACAAAAGCTCATCGTAAGCGAAGTGGCACTTTTCCGGCTTCAGAGTGAGCCCTGATGACTTGATGGCTTCTAACACTGTCGCAAGCCGCCTAAGGTGATCGTCGAAATTTGCGGCGAAGACAACGGCGTCATCCAAGTAAACAAGACATGTCTGCCACTTCAATCCTGCTAACACCGTGTCCATGACGCGCTGAAACGTTGCAGGCGCCGAGCACAGTCCGAATGGCATGACCTTGAACTCGTAGAGGCCGTCTGGCGTGATGAAGGCGGTCTTTTCGCGATCTCTCTCTTCGACTTCTATTTGCCAGTAGCCAGACTTGAGGTCCATCGACGAGAAGTATTTAGCGTTGCAGAGCCGATCCGATCCGTCGTCTATCCGTGGAAGGGGGTACACATCCTTCTTCGTGATCTTGTTCAGTCGACGATAATCGACGCATAAGCGTAGGGTTCCGTCGTTTTCCGTCGAGGCCCGCGGGCTTTTCGACGGCTGGATGATGTCGTCGCGCAGCATTTCGTCGACTTGTTGCCTAATAGCTTCCCGTTCTCGCGTCAAAACTCGGTAAGGGCTCTGGCGGAGTGGTCGAGCGCACTGTTCGGTTATTATGCGATGCTTTGCAACTGATGTTTGTCGAATCGTCGATGACGTCGAAAAGCAGTCTTTGTATCGTCGGAGAAGACTTCTGATCTGTTGCTGCTTACTCATAGGAATACTTTGATTCACGTCGAAGTCTGGTTCGGGGACTATGCTCATCGGGGTAGATGCGGCTGAATCCGAGAGGACAAAGGCATTGCTGGTTTTGGGCGATGTTGGTTTTGTCCTCGGGTTTCGGGCTTGATCGTGGCTTTGCGGGAGCGTTCGGTAGATGAACGCACAAGCACCTCCACCAGATGTCACATTGTGGTGACGTTCAAGAACACAGTAGCAATACTGTGATTAACGAAACGAGCGTTTTATTGGGCGAACCTGTGCCCACAAAAACAGGCTACACTTATAGCACAACGATAGCGGCGAACATGGTCGGCGATCGTCGAAAATCTCACCAGCGGGTCAAGCGCGTCGGCTTTTATACAGCAGTTGTCGACTGTTCCAGACTAATAGTTCGGACCCGCGTGGCTTCCACAAAGTTCTACACCATTCGCGTCACGCGATAAAATCAGATAACACAAGGTTCGGCGACAACAGACAGCCGGGTAGAAGCATCGATAACTTTCCAGAAACTTCGGATACATGCAGGCGCGTCCCGTGCTGTGCGATTACATTTGTTAGGCGGCGAAACGTGGTCGCCCGATAAAGATAAGTACACGTGTCAATATATATATAGAAAGAAAAGTGTTGAGGAGGATGAAAATGGTGGTGAGTGAACATGAAAGACAAATACTCGTTAAAGTCTAAATCTAAGCCATATTTTCGCAATAATTTGATGGGAGCCTTTATATTATCGCCCCGACGACGAGGATCCGGCCAAGGCTCCAATTTAAGCTTAGCAGACAAGTATTGATGAACTTGGGCAAATGTTCTGACTGCCAGAGTGACAGCGCACTCACTTTGGATGCACAGCAGTCGCACTGGCTCATTCAGGGATAAATCAGGGAGGACCACACCGGCGCACGGTGGAATCAGTGGTCGTGCACGTGTCGAATCCTAGTAGACGTCCAGGAATGTCGTTAGTGTTATTGTGGAGAACGTAACTTTGCGGTTTCTCAGAAGGGGCTGCCTTTCTTGCCGCTTCATTACAGTACAGTGGCCTTGCGAAGACCTGTGGCCAAGAGCCAGCGAAGTATCGCTCTGCCCGAAGGGTGGTTTTTTTTAGTGTGTCAATCTGTCGAAAGTTATTGGTGGCGTGTTTCGTGTGTTTAAGTCGTCAGATGGTCTTGGTTGAGTCTCTGACGTGAGATAAGGGACAGTATTGTAGGGCGATCACTTCTTGCGATCCAATCACTTTCACGAGATTTGACGTAACTCAAAACCGGACACCTCGGTGTGTACTGCTGACAGAGTTTCTGGCGTTGAGCCAAGATCGCTATATTAGCACAGTACCAGGAGCACTGTCTCATACGGTGGTCGGCGTTCGTGTTGTCCACTTCTCTACTCTTGTGTCCTGTCTGCACGCCTCACATCTTTTTTGCATAATGCCTCATACGGGTCCGGTGCCGAGTCGCGCGAAAGTGAAACTTATCTCCGAAAGTGACGTCTCTGGAATGCCTCCCATGGCTTTGTCTTCATAACCTACCAGGATGGTTTCATGAATTATTTGTAGCCCTCAGGTTGAGCCGGTGGTTTCGATAAAGAGACAAAAGAATAAATGAAAGACATGGACGTTAACCATGCAATTAGGACTGAACTAGGTTGGCTACTGGGGGCATATCTGCACGCGCGCGCGCTCGTGATAACGCTACGTATCATTCTGCTCGGTCACGCAGCCCGTATTGCCACCGACTCGCGCCCACTGTACGTGTTTAAAAGCGCCTTCCGCGATGCCGGTGCGAGAATTTCCTCCAGTAACCTTCAGTTGTTTCGAAGCAGCTGAGTCGCTGAAATGGGATAAATCATGATTCAATATTGTCTGCCCTTCGCCTGCGGAAGCCCACAGACCCGACACAGTTGGCGACGAAGACAGGACCCTGGTATATAGAAGGCAACCGGAAGACAGCAAGGCTGACGTGTGTGACACATGTAACTCAGCTGTGTCGCTGCATGTGTGGCAATCACAGATCTCTTGGATGAATCTTAAACAGATTGAGCCAGTTATATGAGGAACGCCTCCAAACATTTTACGGGCTAACCAAATCTCATAAGAACAGAAGTTTGATATGTTAATAAGCTTAGTAGGACGGATCACTTATGCGTTGTCGAGGTCGTTAACTTTTCTGGGGTCTCCCGCTAAGAAGTCTTTCGAAGTAGTTCTAGGGTTGCTGCGAAACCACTTTGAGCCCAAATTGTCCCCTTTATCGGGGAAAGGGTCAAATTTCATCACCGCTCGCAGTTGCCACATGAATCTATTACGCAGTATGCCGCAGAAATGCGAAGGCTCGCACAAACTTACGGATTTGCCACCATTTCCCTCGAAGCCTTAAGGGGCAGATATGTTTATGGTTTGCTTCGGGCGGACCTTCAGAGCAACCGATTCGCAGAAGACAATCAGCTGACGTTTCAAAGAGCAGTCGGCCATGC